>NC_056525.1:116113492-116206966 GCF_019175285.1 Sceloporus undulatus
TTCTTACTATAATTATAGTATTACTTCCATTCTTTTTTTATTTCATCTTCATCATTTATTACGTTCCTCTTCTGATTGTAGAGAATTCCCACCGTTGGTCTGAATTTCCCTTTGAGTTCGTGGATCTTGTGAAAGAGGTCTCTCGTTCTTCCTTTTTTGTTCTTGTCTTCTATTTATCTGCATTGTTTATTATAGTAATTCTCTTTATCTAATCACTGAACAGTTGTGTTCTGTTCCTATCTCCCTTTTCTTTTGCTTCTCATCTCCCCTTTACTGCTTGAAGTTTTTCTTTTGTTATCCATTGTTTCTTCTCTTTCTTTTTGGCCACAGATAATGTCTTTCTGCATTTGTCTTTGATTATGTCCCTAGCTTCTGTTATAGCTCTTCTGACTCTTGATTGATTATGCCTCATAAAGTAAATTTGTTTCTCATGTTTCCTGTAAATTCTGGCCCAGTACAGATGGGCCCTTTGTGGCATGCCCATGATGTGCTAGGGTTGCTTGAGGACAGAGCGGGCATGTGCACCGCAACCCTAGCACATCATGGATGTACCTCAGCTGTGCAATACTGTACAGATGGCATGTGCAGTGATGACATTGCAGCTGCACCGCTGCAATGTCACTGCGCCATCTCTGGCACTTTGCAGTGGTGCAGCGGTGCCGCAAAAAGAAGCCTACAATATGTGTAGTGCTGCTTCAAATGTTCTTTACTGGGTGTGTCTGCTGCTTGGATTCCTGCCTTATTGTGTTATTCTTTGTCTTTGTTTAGTTTTCTCTTTGTGATTATTCCCTATGCTTCCTTTTTTTTTTTTTTTTTTTTTCTCTTTTTTCCCTTTTTTTCCTTTTTTTTTTTTTTTTTTGTCCTCATACTGCCATTTGTTCCATTCTGGGCTGTTTCATCATAGGATTTTCTTAGTAAGAGGTTTCTGCAAGGCTGTCCGCCATTGCCTTTCTCTATGCAGTGTTAAGATGCATCATCTATGGTGCCACTGCTGTTCTCGCTGTGAGCATCTCCATCAGTGTCACATACCTATTCTGTTGTGGCTCAGTAGTTGTTTATCACTCTAGTTCTTGTCCCCTCTTGATTCTGACACATGAGAATTCTTGAAGTCAGGGTTTCTGCTGTGTCTATCACTAGGGTTTGATGTGTGTTTTCTATTTTCTGACCCCAAATAAGAATTCCTACATTGTCCCTGAACTACCTCATTCTACTGAGAACTAAAGAACATTAAGTATCTTTTGCTGCATCCTGATTCATCAGAAAAATCACCAAGCTATGGGACCAAAAGTACCCTAATACATTTGTTGGGGAATCTTTGTCCCTGCTGCTGCTGCTTCTCCTTGTTTGCTTCAAAATTAAACAAAGCAAAGGCTGAAAGCTGCTGAAACAGAACTAAATGTCCACATGTAGGTATAGTTCTGTATGGCTTCTGCAACAAAACATGATCCTGGGAACTAAAATACTCCATGTTGCTGCATTAGTATTAAAATCAGCACCTTTGGGATCATAGCAAAGTTTATTTGCATGAGCCATCATGTGGATCAGGCATGGATAGAGGATACAGGAATGTTAAAAATGTGAGATTCATAACTTGAGAAAACATTGTAGTGTATATTAAAGAAGAGGGAAATTTTTAAGGCATAATTAACATAAGTCCTTTAAAATGCACATGTGATCTTAGCCTAATGACTTTGCCTGTTGGTAGACTAGGTAGCAAATTTGCTTTAAACAATTAGGTGGCAAGTTCCCTTCTGGGCAAATTTTATTTGTGAGTAGACCATATTTCTCCCAGGAGACCTCAGGAGAACATGTGGGTTGGATGGGCTGAAGGACTTTGTAGGAGAAATGAGGACAAAGCATTTTCTTTAGAAAGAAACAGTCTTCATGTCCTTAATTTCCCTCCATCCTTTGAACAGTAGGATCCAGCCCACTCTCTGTTGTTGACTTCAAGTGCAGTATAAAGAGGTTTACTTTAAAAGTTTCTATTTCATTGTGGAATTGACTCTTTCCTTTAACATTTCTGGAGAACTGCAGCATGAGGTTTTGCCCACAGGAAACTTCCCTTTCTTCCTCTCTCCTCTTTGCAAATGTAGGCTCTCAGAAAATGCCTGGCTGAAAATAAAATATAAGTCTAATCTGTATTTTTTAAGGCATGGAAGTGATTCCTTTTTTAAAAAACATAAATGCACTTTTCATAACTTCTCACCATTAGATCTCTTTACGCTCAAAATTAAAGTAAAATCTTTCATGATGCAATGCTTTAAATCTTTAACAGAGTGAGCTCAAGTCCATCTTCAGCAGCAGCAACAACAACAGCAACCCTGTGAATCTTTAAGAATCAGTCTACTGAGGAATACTAATTTTTAACTTTGTTTGATATTAACCTATTGTCTGGCATCTGAATTTGCCAGCTTTTTGCCAGGTTTTTTAAGACATGCAGCACTCCTTTTGCCTTTATAGAGACTGATTTGTAGACATTTTCAGATAAAAATGCCCCCTCCCCTTTACTCAGAAAGTTATTTAAGCTATTTATTACTGTAGAAAAATTTGCCATTCATGGAAAGGAAAGGCAGTCCAAAGCCACCTCATTTTACCCGGAAATGCCACCTCATTGAGATCCAACTAGGGATGTGTTCTTAAATCAATGCCAGCTCCAACGATGATAGTTGGAGATATACTTAATGAGACATCTTGCAGATGGGACCCAAGTCTAAAAATAAAATTCACTTGTGTTTCATATACACCTTATACACAGAGCCGGAAGGTAACTACAAGATATTAACTACAAGTTAATTAACTGAAGGTGATTTTATATATAATATTTTTAATAATTTTGTGCATGAAAAAAGTTTGTGTACATTGAATGATCAGAAACAGAGGTGTACTATCTTAGCCATCCATGAAAAAGTTTTGGTTTTGGAGGATTTTGGAATTCGGAATTCTGGATAAGAGAAACTCAGCCTGTAATATTGTAGTATGTTATACATGGGTAACTTCGTGAGTTTCCATTACGGATTGCACTAACACTAACCAGTAATTATTTGCTGTACAATCACAGTATTGAGTAACTCACTCGTTTTAGAAAGCAAAAATCTGGTGTTCTGGTGGATGGAAGTCCTCTCCTAGGAAAAAAAAATCACAGGTTTTCCAGAGAGAGGGATGAGACATGAGAGTCTCTTCTGAATATGAAAACCACTGACTGACCTTGGACTAGTCATTCTGTATCAGCTTGGCCTATCTCACAGGACTGTGTGGATGCAGCGAGCAGAAAGCCATGCATATCATTTGAGCTCTGGGGGAAAGATGTTTCTGCCTCCAGGTGTCCTTGTGATATGTTGATCTCAGAAAAATAAATAGGCAAAAGCATACTTTAATAATTCAAATTAATTGAAGTAAATCTTGCTTGGACTTTTATTATACACAACATTATATGAAATATATTTCAAAGAACACTGCAAAGGTTCTAATGGACTTTTCGCCTTTACATAGGTAACATATGCTTTATCTTAGACTTTGCAAAAACATGACAGAGCTATAAAAATATTCTGAATCTCGTCAGCCAGTGGAAACTTATCTGCTAATTATATACAGCGTTTGTTAATGCAGTGACAGATGTGAAACAACTGTTAGATTATCTGCTGCAGAACAAGATAATGGAGTACCGTATATCATATTTGCAAAACAGAACGCTGTGTAAATGATGAGCTGTTTACTATGAATTACAGAGATCCAATCTGAAGGTGATATAAGAGATTAGTACCATATGTGGAATAAACTCAGATAGGCTCTGAATTCCAGAGACTAGAAAAGATTATTTATTTGTTCTTCATTGCAAATATTGTCATTGCTGTATAATCATTGCTGCATGATCTCAGTGGTAAAGGGTACCATGGTAAAGCATTTTCAGATGCATCTCCTCACTAAAGAATGCTCCAACTATTACCCTGGTGATTAAGTCCCACTGAAGACCACCAGTGAAATACTCTCGGCCATTCACATTATTTTGTCCAAATATATAAAAATTGCTAACCTTCTTATGAGTTCTTCTCCTAGCATTTTTTTTTAAAGGTATAACATTTTATAAGGAAACAAGGGTACTTGTTACATCAAAAATGTTTTTATTATAGTTTATTTTTAGGGTTAGATTAGGACACTGGGAGAAGGAGGTTCAAATCATTGCTTGGCCTTGGAAACCTACTGGCAAGTCACGTAGGCCTGTTCCAGACTGCCAAAATAAAGCTGCTTCGGGTCTCTTTGGAGGTATGTGGTTTAAATGATGCATGCATCCGAAGAATCCGGAAGCTGCACCAAAGCTGCACTCCAGTGCTTAGGAATGGAGTGTGGCTTTGGCGCAACCTCCGGACCCTTAGGACCCATGCATCATTTAAATAGCATACCTCCAAAGAGACCTGAAGCAGCTTTATTTTGGCAGTCTGTAACAGGCCATTGTCTTAATTTAAAAGATAGGCAAAGGCAAATCCCCTATGAAAAAATTATGCAAAGAAAACCCTATGATCAAGGTCATCATAAGTGATTAGGGTCACCATAAATTAGAAGTGACTTCAAGGCAAACAACAACAATGTTAGAGATAGACATAGAATCATAGAGTTGGAAGAGACCACAAGGGCCATCCAGTCCAACTGCCTGCCATGCAGGAACTCTCAATCAAAGCATCCCCAACAGATGGCCATCCAGCCTCTGCTTAAAGACCTCCAAATAAGGAGACTCCACCACACTCTGAGGGTTTCTTTTGTGTAAGCTATATTCTATAAGCTATAGTTCAGAGGAAGGAAGTGGCAAAATCTTAAAATACCTTGCCTAAGAAAACCCTATGAAATTTATAGGTTCATCATAATTTGACAGGTGACTTAAAGGCATATATACAGAGATATTGCTTTCAGAAAGCCAGTGTGGTGTAGTGATTTAGATTTTTCATTAGGAATCTGGCAACTAGGATTTGAATCCCCATTCAGCCACAGAAACCCACTGGGTGACCTTGGACAAGTCACACTTTTTCAGCCTTAGAGAAAGGGAATGACTTCCCCAAAGTCCTCCCCCAACAGCACAATTGATCAAGAACAGAAGGAATTCCAAATCATAATTTATAGTGTGACACAGAAGGATGGGATTATCACTTTGCTATGTGGCCCTAGGCTAACTATAGCATGAAGTTCAAAGCAAACTTCATGTAAGAACATACAGTGTACTCAAGAGGAGGCACACATCTCATTTCCTCATATACCTTCATTCCACAATGACTAAAAACTCTCTGAAGACTGGCTCTTTTGAGAAATAAACGTGTGTGGCTTTTGGAGTTTTTAATTGAGTACAATGATCCCAAAGCAAAAGGAACAGAATAGAAACTGATGGTTTTGAATAGAGATTTCCATTGTACATCTCCCAATGTTTATGTAGTACATCACTTTAAGTTTATGAATAAGTTTAGTTCCAATGTTTAAGGACACCCATAAGATGGAAAGTAGTATTTGTTTATCTGCATCACTCTTGCTTACCCTAACTTTACATGCATTCAGTTGCATAGTACACTTCAAATTTTGGTGACAGAATTCACACAAAGAAGGTTTTGTTTGATTTTACAAGCAATTATTGCTTGTAGACAATTCTTCCTTCCTGTGAAATATACATTTTCTAATGCAAATTATTATCCCCATTGTTGGGCAATTGAAGATGCAACTAATTGATAGATAGTGATACCATATTTTTAATTAAAAAGTAAAATATAGAGTTGGCTTTAAAGAGATAGAAATGATTTCCTGGATGTAATAAGGTTTCTTTCCTTGACAAAACTTAAGTTATTAAAGAGTTCAGAAATGACTTCCTTCTTTGTAAAGTGTTCAAAGACTAAAATGTCTTTGTCAGTTGAAAGCCCCGAGTCTAATGACAGTAGAGTTTCTTCACTTAGATAAAACAGAATAAAAATCACTAGAAGATATCCTCACCTCCTTCAACTGTAGATCTCTAATAGAGTTCTAAGAAGTTATAAAAGGCTAAAAGATGATATGAATTCATGGAGCTTAGTAGCAAGATCAAAAGTGACCCCTAACCCACCTGACTGAAAAGCCAGTATCCTACTAGATCGGTGTATTTGCTGCATATGCAAGTGAAAGCTACAGATGTGGCCGTTATCTTTAGGCCTGATTCACTCCAGTGCCCCACAGCTGCTTCCATGAGGTCTCTTGACATGCCACCATGGAATATGTATGAATAACACAATCATGTGATTCCCCCCCCCCCCAATATTAAGTCAGTAGTCTTCTTTTCAGACATAACCTCAGTCAAATTGGTTGTTTCAACTGTATCTATTCTCCAACAACATGGAATTATATAACAAGGAACACACTTGCATCCAGTCATTAGTGAGGTCACCCCTCACACACACTAACTCAGACCATGAGCTGTAAGTGTAGAGAGATTATATATTTATTTTACATCTTTGTACTGCCTTGGAAAACAACATCTCCAGAGTGGAAATAGTTACTAACAAATAAAAAGTAATTTGACCATTGGTCTAAGCTGGGAGACCAGGTTTGAATCCCATCTACTGGGAGACTTTGGACAAAGCATGATCTCCCAGGTTTAGTGGCAATGGTAAATCTCCTTTGATTGTTCTCCAAAGAATAATCCCTAGGACAGGGTTACCCTAAATTGGAGTCAACCTAAAGGCACATAATGACAACAAAAAAAAGCTAATCTAAAAACTCACAATAGAACAGTAAAAGGCAGCACTAAAACCAATCACAGGAGTACCTAAAAGACATTAGGAATCAAATGAGCTTCTCTGTGCAGGTACTTTCAGAAAAGCCATTACCGAAAAGGTGTTCCAATGTACTTCTTTGCATTTGGTGAGATCTCTCCACCCGCTGCCCCAAGGAGAGACTCTAGACAAGATTTTAATGTAGATGTGGAAGAACATGTCCTCCTATGTGTTCTAGTCCTACATTGTGCCTTTTTCTTGGCTGAAGTACCAAGAAATTTGAACTTTGCTTTGAAACAAGCCTGACATTTCTTTTACCACAAACCTGAGTGTTAGCAGACTGGAGCTATCTTAGAACATCTTAGACATTTAATCTCTAAGGGTGCAACCACACTGCAGCATTAAATAATTTGACACCACTAACTGCCATGACTCTATCCTACAGAATCCTGAGATTTGTAGTTTAGTGAGGTACCAGAGCTGTCTGACAGACCAGGCTGAACTAAACTACAAACCCCAGGATTCCACAACATGGAGCCATGGCAGTTAAAGCAGTGTCAGTCTGCTTTATATCTGCAGTGTGGAAGTGCTGTCAGATTGACTTGAGTAGCAGGGATATCAGGGTATTTAGATGTCCTGGTTTTGTTCTTTCTTTTGCCTTTCCAAAATGAATCTGAATGCAAGACACAAGGGCAAGATGTACCAACAAAACCAGACTATATGGAAAGATATGTTATATTACAATTAACTTATTAAAACATTTTTGAAGGAATGATAATTTAGCCAAAATATATTTGTGCTCTCTCTCTCTCTCTCTCTCTCACACACACACACACCCTAACTACTGCATGCTAGTCTGAGATATAAAACTATAATATGACTTTTTAACTTAGAATAACAAAAAATTATCTGGTTCAAACATAATGGGACCTTCTTTTCAACACAGAGCCTGAAGCCTGGAACAATCATCCAAACTAGGCCACTTTCTCTCACAATGATGGAGTAAACAGCAGTTAGTTTGATTTGTAAGAGCAAAGCAATTTTCAAAAACCTCAAGAACCTCACTGATTCAGATTCACCACTTAAAAAGAAAGCTTATGGATTTAAGAAAGGATATTGTTCTTCTTCACATCTCCTCAGCTTTCTCAGTATAAACAGTTTGTATTGGAAAAATTGCACAGTAAGAGTCTGAGGTCTGAATTATGGGGGAGATGACTTGTCTAAAATAGTTTTATTCCATATTTCAGGAAGGTATTTTATTTCATTTTATTATAGAAGGTATTATGTTCCTAGCACACACACACAGACCATGTGTGTGTTTTTAAAAACTTGTACATTTTAAAAGGCAATGTCCACCTTAACCCTACAACATTTAGTGGGACATCAGACTCATTACACTTTCTTCTGATGTTTCTCATGCTTAGGGTTTCCTTGTAAATCTCCAACTATGAGGATAATTCCACATGAAATTATATATATTCATACTTATTATTATTATTATATTTATTTATATCCCACCCTTTCCCCAGAACTGAGACACAGAATGGCTCACAACATTAAAAAATGATTCATTCCGGCATATGAAAAATGTACGAAATATGCAAGGGAAATTCAACATTTTGCCTCTTCTTTTGAGAAACCAATAATCACATTTTGCAATTTCTTTAATTAGATCTCTGGACAAATATAAGACAACCTCTTGTAGTCATAGGGATTCACACACACACACACCCCACACAAATTTGGTCATGTAACACCAAAGCCATTTTAGTGCATGTTTTATTGGACATTCTGTATAGCCCTAGACTGACATGAAGGCTGTTGACCAACTTGGAAATAACGAGACCAGAAAACATATTTGGATTATAAAAAGGGCCATTTATTTAAATTATCTTATTTATGTGCTTTTCTATGAGTTCTGCAAAATGCCAGGGACTAGCTAGTGTGTCTTTTTCAGACCACCTCCTCAGCTTCTCTTGGACGAAACACTTGAGCCCCATGGATAAACCATAGCTGTGTTGCTCCCAGGCTGGCTGACATCTGGAATGCAAATGTGAGATTTCTCCAATTAATATACAGGACTTAAGCAAAGGTTATATGCCGGGTCGGCCCCAAGGAAGGTCTTTTTCACTATCCCTTTAGTCATATGACCTCAAGACGCAGTTCTAGAGACCTAACCTTCACCCCAAGAGGATGCCATAGGTATTCACATAAATGCTATATCTCCCCCTACCAACCACTAAGTGATAACTTATTTATAACCACACCTGAGTCAATTGGTCAAATACTTAAACAATCAGTGTGGGATAGGTGAAAAACCTTTGGAAAAAGGAGAAAATTCCTACACAGCCCCGAAGCAACCAGAAGAACCCACACTAATGTAGTGGTGTGTAGGTGGACCAACAAGATCATTAGAGGCTGAGGAGAGATGCCAGTGGCCTTAAATAGACTCCACTCCACCTCCCACCCTCTTAGCATGATGCAGGAGCATGTGCTGCATTGACTTTGGCCTCTATTCCACATGACCACCAAAGGCATGTCCCCAGAGTCTGGCAAGCTGGCCTGGGAGATGTGGATTTCAGCTAAATAAAAATTTGAAGTCATCCTATAGCTTTATCCTCAAGTAAAACATTGGATATTCATATGAAGCCAAACCAATTCCTTTAAACTTAAAAAATTCTAAGTGGGATTTCTTTCTTATTCTGTAAACTCCAATTTTATGAACTGTTCATTCAGTCATAGAGTTATTGCTGTCAGAATAGAGATGTGATGAACAAGATGGCTACCTGCATCACTGTCATAGGAAATCTTTCCAAGTATTGCAGGACCAACGTGATGTGAATATGGTGAAGCTGAGACTGCATTATTTCATCTGAGTTTTCTATTCCAATTTATTCCCACTGTCCTGATGACATGTGTATATATCAGCGAGGGAGGCAGTGTGGTCACATCTGCCCAGTTTATTTAAGCTTTGAAAAGAGATCAAAATATGTCTCTAAGGAATTTTAGTCATTGCAAAAAGCAGCTATGTTGTTCGATATTGATTTATTCTATACTTTGACTTTCCTTCTACTGCAAGCACATTTTTAAATAAAGCTCAGTGGCACACTGTCAATTTGTTTACATTTGACAGTGTAAAAACATCAATTGATAGTGTTTTTGTGTGTTGTTCAACAAACATAGCTGGAACAAAAGTGGAGGCGGGAATTAAACTAGAAAAAGTAAAGGATATTTTCCACTCACCCACCAATTTTATTGCTTTTTTTGGCTAGCAGGAAATAATATTTCATAATAACTAAACAAAGTGTAATTGTGTCTTGACATTTGTAAAAATATCTTCTCAAATTTAAAAAGCTGGGCTACCAAAATAAAAAGAGAAAGAAACTCCCCTCTTCCCCGCCCATCTTCTATGCAAGAAACCTCTTATAAAAATAGGGAACAAGATGAACTCTCTAACTTTTAGTCTTAATTTTATTTTTAGTGATGAAAAACACTGCACATGTGCAGAAGCAACTCTAGCTAAATCATCCTTCCATTGTCTGGAATGCTTTTTTCCATTTTTCAGTCATTTTCAATAGCATTTCAGTAGTATTTACATTTCTATACCACTTAATAGTGAACTCAGCAATCTCTCAGTGGTTTACAACCTGTAAGCCAATTGCCCCCAACAAGTTGGGTACTCATTTTACCAACCTACAAAAGGATGGAAGGCTGAGTCAACCTGGACTCCTGGAATTGAACTCATAATGTTATGGCTGAAGTACCGGCATAAAACCACTGTGCCACCAGGGCTCCTATTTTGTATTCCAAGTGCTTAAAACAATGGTTAGTATGACACTATTACTATAAATACATATTTCAGATACAAATACATATTTCAGTGCCAAAACATATAAAGTAGTATGTGTGGACTCTGATTCCAACCCCCGCCCCTCTGTGTGTGTGTGTGTGTGTGTGCATGTGTGTGTGTGTGTGTGTGTGTGTGTGTGTCTGTCTGTCTGTCTGTCTGTCTGTCTCTGTGAAGACTGCTGGAAGTTTTAGTCCAACAATATGTGGAGGACTACACAATTCTCACTTTGCTGTATGGATCTAGTGCAATATAATACATCCCTCTATTTCTCAATGGATTCCCATTATTGTAAGTTGAAGCCTGTTTTGTTTAGCAAGATGTGCATATCTAGAATGAGCCTGAAAAATCAGTGTCCATTGTTCTTGAAAACAGAATCACTGATGAAATATTAGCTCATAAAATACTAGCAGTCCACCACATCCCCTTTCATCTCTATGCAATATGCTGCTGCTTCCTGCCTCATTTGCTTGTTCATACTGTGAAAGCAAAAAAAAAAGCCAAGCAGCACCAGTTCTCTTCCTTCCTTCCTTCCTTCCTTCCTTCCTTCCTTCCTTCCTTCACATTTGTCCACATGCACACACACAGTAGGTAAATTCACATGGGGGGAATGTGAGGCTATCTGGGCCTGGCAGTATACTGGTGCTCACATATTTAAAATCTTGATTCACATTCTGCATACAAATATCTGAAGTCATTGGTAACCATTCCTACCTTTCCCAGAAGGGTTTCTTTCCTGCATTTGTGATTGAAACAACAATGCAAATTGGTTCTGACTGCAGTTACCTTGATTGGCTTGTGTGTCCTGCTGCCCTATGATCCATCTTTCCTTCTGTTCATCACCCACATTGGTGACATTCTGCCTCATTAGCAAAGTCTTTCTCCAGGCCACCTTTGCTGGTTGACCTGTGTGTACACAGACCTCTACACCACAAGACCCATTGTCTGGAACCAGCCACACTTTCTGCTTCTTTTAATCATAACCCTTTTGCTTACTTTCTCTCTGTTTGTCAGGAAAGAGAACTGCTGTTGCGGGGGTTGGCAATTGAAATACAGGATAGGTCTGTGTCCTTTTGAATGGTTGCATACAAGAGGGAATTTCAGCAGGTGTTTCTTGTGTAATAAGTGACACCTTCCAAAATTCTATCTGCTATATAACCATTGATAGGAGCCCTGTCCCTTGTCTCACCTGACAATACTAGCTGTTTAAATTAGGCTTTTCTCCACCAAATCAGTGTATGTATGCAGAAGATTCCTGTCACTTTCAGTCTTTCTGTGCCTTTCTTTCCTGTGAAAAGAAGGAATAAAGTGCAGAACGAGCATGTTCCACTGATGTCAATGAGGATTCCTTCTGAGTAGACAAATATTGGCACATGCCTAAAGAAATATTTAAAATAAGATGGAAGAAAGAAAAGACTCTAGAGATTATTGCATGTCAAATCCCCGCCGGGATACAGGCAGTTTGTAATCATCACTGACAGATCTTATTGCACTACCCTGTGACTGGGCAGTAGGCAGCCTGTATCAAATCATTCTTGAAAAGCTGCCAGAGCTGCGTTGATATGGGATGCCTACTGCCAGGACATGGGGCAGTACAATAAGATCCATCAGTGGTGGTTACAACCCACCTGTATCCTAGTGGGGATTTGGAGTACAATAATATCTTCTTTCTCCATCCCAAAGCAGGAATTATTTTTTTATAAAAAAAAATATCCCCTCACTTCTAGCAGATCAACATCTATTCCCTCTTCTCTCAACAGGATTAAGACTAAAATTGCAACCTTTACACATTTATGTGGGACTAAGACTCACCAAAATCAGTGGGAATTTATTTTGACCACACTTATATTTGTTTGCACAGTGTAAAGTTTCTGAAGCGTAGGCGTAAATGCAAAATGGGCATTTGAAAGTGAAACAAAGGCCCAGTACAGACTGTCAAAAAGCGGCAGTCTGGGGCTAATTTTAGGGCTCGGGATTGTGGAGTGACCACATGGTCCCAAGTCCTACCACATGCCAGTGGCACCATCATGGCAGCCTCCTGTCCACATGAGGGCTGCCGTGATGATGCAAGGGAGGCACAATGCCTTCCTGTTGTGCTTGCATCATTGATGTGTGACAGTGTGCCAATGGCACACCCGTCACATCTGCTGTGCACACCAAAAAGAACCCACTTTCAGTGCATTCTTTTTGATGCAGAGGGAGGCTGCATGGTTTTGTTGCTGCAGCATCCCTCAGGGGCAAAAATGGGTGTCTCCAGACCACCCTTTCAGGGCATTCTGGCGAGCCACAAAGAAAATGTTTATACGTACTGCTTCCTCCTCCTTTACTTATATCCCTCCTTTCTCTCAATATAGGGACTCAAGGCAGCTTGCTGTATTAGAGCAGGCTAGTAAGACATCATACAATTTGGACATCATGATCTGAAAGGCAGGCAATATCAATAATGGTATCTTTTACAGGCGCACTGCCCAGGATTATTCATGCCTCTAATCACTCCCACTTTATGAGATACAAATCAATTCATAAACTATTAAAAGATCACATGTAATGTTAGGAGCCACATGTTGTAAGAACAAAGGAATTTCCCCCCAGTAAGTAATGTGAATTGCTACATTGTTTTGAAATGAGTTTAGATAACACAATTAAATAAGAAAGAATTTGCTACCAAGAAAAAAATATCCTTTACATGGATATTCCAATCTCAATTTGGACACTAATATCAACATAATCACCTACCAACATTATTTAAAACAACTCAGTATGAAAGCATATGGAAAACAGCAGTATGTGTCAGATGAAAGCAATGTTAAAGGAAACACTGAGTTTAACTGCACCACTTTCCTCTAGGTACTGGTGCAGCCATATACTGTACATCCAGAATTTTTATAGCTTTGGAGTAGGTGAAAACAAAAGCTTTTCTTCCACAGGGTCCTTAAAGAGATAGTATACACAATATAGGGATGTATTTTAAATAGCTTTAGCTAGTGCAGGGTGGTCAGGGGCCCCATTCATACTAGACAATTATAATATTTTGTTGTTAACTGCCTTCAATCCAACTTCAACCTAAGGTGACCTTCTGAATGGGAGAAATCCAAGTCACCCTATCCTCAACCATCCTGTGCAACTCTTGCAGATTCATGGTCATGGCTTCTTTGATTGATTCCCTAAGGCAGACTTATCATAGGGTTTTCTAAGACTGAGAATGTGTGACTCACCCAAGGTAATCCAGTGGGTTTCCATGGTCAAGTGAGGAACTGAACCTTGATCTCCACTCATAGTCCAATGTTCAAACCACCACATCACACTGGCTTGCTGTTTATCTTGGCCTAAAGAGGCTTATTTGGTTGTGGTTTGTAAAGGGCCTTCTCTGTCATGGCTTCTGCGATGTGGCCTCTTCAACAAATTAGGCAGGCTTCCAGTAATTAATATTTTTTTATTGTCACCTGAAGACTTATCTGTTTACCCAGGTATTTTTCCACATCATTTTGTAAGGATCTCATTGTTGTTACAGTTTTACCATTTCATTCATTTAGCTGTTCTGCTGTTGTTACTGTTAACTGCCTTGGGATGTTTTCAAAATGAAAAGTGGAATAGAAATTTTCTGCAATAAGTAAATAACTATTGTAAACATGTTTTGACAATGTGGTAGTACCAATTAATCTATAATAAAGGTTACATATGTGTGTATTTATTTCTTCTTCTGAAGTTCCTTTTGTAACTGTTGGAAAATAGTTTGATGTTAATTGAATGAAGAAGCCCTTGAGTTATAAAATATATGTATCATACTTTTTTCAACTCACAATGCCAGGTATTGTGTGTGTATGTGTGGAGAGAGATCCTTTCACTTCCAAGTTTTGGCAGCCGTAGCGTACTTTAAATAATATTGGTGAGGTTAGTAAACATGAATGTGCTACAGTATGTTTGTACATGAAATAAGAAAACAGTTCTGTTATTGATCTTTTCCCCCCAGAATGTGCTTCCAAGCTGTTTGTTTGCACAGTGCCTTTTGTTAACTGGATGAATTGAGGCACCAGGGAATTCATCTAAGAACAAGCTTTCTGAACTTCATAGTGAGGTTATCAGTACAATGGTAGAGGTCAGAAAGCTACAGGCATTGACAAAAGTCCCTAACAAGTGGAAAAAGTTGCTTTTCTGTTCTTTTAGCCTAAACTTACATAGACATCCCCCACCCTTTTAAATGCAGCGGATGAAGAGTCTGTTGCTATGGGATACTTTGCCTTAAAGGTGGCTTATCAAACTGGATGTGCACTTCCTATGATAAGTCCAGAAATTATCTTACAGTGTCATAGCACTGGCCAATTTATCTCTGTAAAACTAGCAGCAGCTCTGCAAGACATCAGACAGATGTAACTGGAATTGCAGCTACTGGACTGAACCTAGTACCTTTAGCATTGTTGTTCTCCACTGCCATGTAGGATGGTCTTGTGAAAAAGGAGGATGAGGATCTTGAACACTGAATAACTGTGTGGATGTGATCATTTCAGCTGTTGCAATGTTCTTGTGCAGTGAGCTGTTAAACATAGAAGATACCATCTTCTTTTTTGCACTTGAATTCCATAGATCAAAGATCCATTTAGTACAGACTCTTGTTACCCAGAAAAACCTCTGAAATGCCTAAGGAAGGCCCACAAGCAGGACATGAGGGCATTGGCATTTTTTCTGAAGTTTCTTCCTTAGTGGCTGATATTCAGGGGTTTCTCACGTAGACAATAGATGTCACAACTAAAATAATCAGTGTAGGTTCTTTTCCAAAACAAAACAAAACAAAAACAATTGTCCCAAAGTATGCAGGCCTTTGAAAACTAAAACTAGATTTTGAAACTGAGCCCAGAAACCATTAAAAAAATTCAGCGGGTGTCTGAGTGACCCATGTAATACATGTTACAGTAACCCAAACAAAATGCAGTTAGGACATGTGTCATCATGGTTTCAAGACATTTCAAGATATGGTGTGGTAGCTATATCTACCTCAGCTGTTTAGAAGTGTCAGTACTCCAAGGGCCCATTCACCCTAGACAATTGTAGTGGTATTGTTCCACGTAAATTGCTAAGGTTCTATTCAGTGGAATGATGAGGTGTTTAGTTTAGTGAGGCTCTCTGGAGCTCTCTGGCTGAGAATTCTAAATGGCCCTCTCTATACAGGAGAGGATAATCTGGAGAGGCTCTTCTCTCTGTCCCACCACCCTCTCAGGTGCATTTAGTGGAACAAGAGAGAGGGCCTTCTCAGTGGTTGCTCCCAAGCTTTGGAACTCAGTCCCTAGAGAGGCCAGGATGGTATCATGCTTACTACCTTTCCAACACTGGGTAAAGACATTCCTGTGCAGTCAGACCTATTAAGCTGAGAAGGACTGGGTTTTTAATACTGGGCTATACAAATTTTTATGGTTTATATTTTAATATATTATATTTAAATTAATAACTGCTTTAACCCTTAACATTGACTCCCTATATTGAGAGAAAGGTGGGATATAAGAGAATAATAATAATAATAATAATAATAATAATAATAATAATAATAATAATTTCTATGCATGATTGTGAGAGCTGGACACTGAAGAAACAGGCTGTGCAGCTTGCCTCTAATGGGTGGCCTGCAACCGCCTCCAGCTATGCTGGATCAGGGCCATGGTAACTGTATGCTACGGACTCCGATCTGGCTTTTCCAGAGCATGAAAAGGAGGCACAAATCAACTTCTTTTTGCACCCTGGAAAAGGCGCAATGGCTGTAGCACCATGACACCATAGCTTTAAGGTGCCCCTTTGGGGCTGTGTTGTATAAACACAGTGCCAAAAGAGCACCCTGACGCTGTGCACCATGTGGGAATTGGAAGGGGGCGGTTTGAGAATTGGAAGCACTGTGTTGCAGTGGTAGATGATGGTGTTTGGGAATAGCTACTCTCAAAAAAGGAGGTGTTATAAGATGTACTACAAGGTGCCGTCCTATCCCCACTACATCCCCATAACATCTACATGAAACTGCTAGGAAAGATCGTCCAGAGCCACGGAGTGGGATATTATCAGTACAGCGATGACACCCAAATATCCATGCCTTCAAAAACAGCTTCAGGTAAGGATAATGTGTCTTTTCTGAATGAATGTTTGGAAGGGGTAATGGGCTGGATGAAGAAAAACAAACTGAAACTTAATCAAGACAAGACAGAGGTGTTTACTATCAAGGGTCCTACTCTGGGGCTGGAGGTGTGTCAACCAGTTCTGGATGGGGTTAGAATCCCCCTGAAAGACTGTGCTTGCAGTTAGGAAGTGCTCTTTGATCTATCCATCTAAATGTCAGCTCAGACAGATGTGATGTTCAGGAGTGTCTGTCATCAGCAACAGCTGATAGAGCAACTGCACTCTTTCCGAAAATTGGAGGACCTAAAGATGGTAGTACATATTTCAATGCACTCCACATTGGACTACTTTTGTACCACGTCTGGAAGCTCCCACTGGTTCAGAATATGAAAGCTAGATTGGTTACAGATACATCCAGGAGTGATCACATAACACCAGTCTTAAAATCACTCCACTGGCTCCACTTTCTGGGCAAAGTACAGTGTTGGTTATTACCTTTAAAGCTCTACTTGGTTTGAGTACAGGTTACCTAAAGAATCATCTCCTCCCATACAATCTGCCCTCTACACTCAGGTCTTCTGGGAAATGTTTGCTCCAACCTGCCAGAACTAGAATGACAATGGTTTCCCAGATGACCTTTTCTTTTGCTGCCCCCAGACTGTGGAATGATCTCCAGAGGAGATATAACAGTTGAAAAAGCTGACTGCATTTAAGCAAAACTTCACCTTCTTTTTGCTTAAATGCACCCTTAGACATTCTGCAAAATGTGTATATCCTTATTCTAACAGCCCTTCTTTAATGAGAACAACCATCCCAGGAGTGGGGCATCCTAGACAGATTTGGTGCCTGAGAAGCCAGACTAAAGTCAATGCTAATAACAGCAGCAGCAACAACAACAACAACAACAGCAATGAAACTTGTATGGTAACTACAGGAACACATCTTGCATTACAAATCAGTGTAGAACAGGGTGTTACAAGTAAATTAACAAAGTAGACGCAGTGATAAAGTACAGCCTTGTCTACTCAGAACATATATACATATAGTTTACAAGCAGAACACAGATCTATTTTTTAAATTGTTTTGAAAATAGAATCAGAAAGGTACTGGTTCATTTACATGAAAATATTTCATGAATTCAGCAACCAATCACGTAACTTATAAATCGTCCGAAGACATGGGGCATGGTGTTATCAATATGCTGATGACACCCAGTTCTACTTCTCTATCTCTTCAACTGCTACAGTGACTAGGGATGGCATCTCCCCTCAGGATGCCTGTCTTAGGTCGGTAATGCGCTGGATGAGGGAAAACAAACTCAAGTTGAATCCAGAGAAAATGGAGGTACTTGTGATAGGTACCACAAGTCCAGGGAAGGAGATTTGTCAACCAGTCCTGGATGGGGTCACACTTCCCCTAAAGGATGAAGTTCACAGTTTGGGAGTACTCCTGGACTCATTGCTACAGTTGTCATCTCAAGTAGATACAATGGTCAGGAGTGCTTGGTACCAACTTCGGTTGATACATCAACTGCATCCCTACCTGGACCAAAAGGACCTTGAAGTAGTTGTCCTTGCACTGGTAATCTCTCGTTTAGATTTCTGTAATGCACTCTACTTGGGGCTTCAACTGATTCAAAATGCAGCAGCCAGATTGGTCACCAGTACACCTAGATTTGACCACATAACACCAGTCTTAAAATCTCTCCACTGGTTACCAATCAGCTTCCGGGTGCAATACAAGGAGTTGGTTATTACCTTTCAAACCTTACATGTCTTGGGCCCAAGTTACTTGCGGGAACACCTCTCCCTACATAATCCGCCCCGCATGCTTAGAACATTGGGGAAGAATTTGTTGGAATATAACACTCGCTTAACCACAACTTCCCATAGAACATTTACTGCTGCAGTCCCTAAATTGTGGAATAGTTTACAGGAAGAGATCTGTCTTATTACCACCTTAGGCACCTTTAAGAAGGCACTTAAGATGGATCTCTTCAGGCAGGCTTATCCACCGGATTTTGTATAGAGACTAGGGATAAGGCTCCACCCTGACTATGATGGTATAATGATTTGATGATTGGCTATTTTAAAGAACTAATAGGGATATATAATTCAGTATTAGTATTTTATAGATGTTTGGCTTGTATGTATTATTTTAATGATGTAATCCCACTTTGATCCTTGAGAGATGAGGAATTAATAATAATAATAATAATAATAATAATAATAATAATAATAAACCCTACATCAAGTAAAACATAGTATATTTTTAATTCATAGATTCTTGTTAGAAAATATATCATGAAATGCCATTTGCCGGATATTCCCCTTCCTAAAAGAGAAATATAAATATCTTGATTAGCATATGAATCTGGTTACAACCTGGACTAGTAAAATAGGAAACTTCAGGTATAATTTAGCCATTATGAACCACTGTTTTATATACCACATCTTAACAAGACTGTGTGTGCCATTTAAAAGCTATAAGAGGCATCTGCTCTCTTCATCTCGTTTAAATTCAGCAGCATTTTTAAAGGGGAACTTTATAACCCAAACAACAGAGGGCAAAACAATTGCTTAAATAGGACCAAAACAATTGCTTAAAAAGGACCAAAGCAGGATAGCTGAGTTTTTCAGAAAAAGTACATTAAGTCAACTGGAATAGATTCTCCATCATATCCACAATAGGTTCCTAGAAACAGTCTGTGCACACAAAAAAATAAGGGTTCAGGAGTCTGCTGCTGCTGCAGCTAATCTCCTTTTATGTTCACTTAATACCAGGAAAAATCCAGCACTTTCTGAAATATATATAAAAAGTCCTTACAGATAACAGAGACAAAAATTCCCATTTATAACAGGCAGAAGGGAGTGCTTAACATGTTGCTGTTTTAGAAGGTCAGTGAAAGGAAACTTCCTTGCTTCAAACACTAAGGAGTTGGTTTTTAAGATTACTGAAACTAAGTCACTATAAAATATAATCTCGCCCCAAAAGGAAATGCTTCCTTAAGCCTCTCGAGAGTCTTAGCAGTCTCTGTTAACTTCTAGAAAGTTAAAAGACTTGGTAATTTCTTTCCCTTTGATAGAATGACACAACACTTCTATTCAAATGTGCAGAACCTAAAGATTTCAGTGTCAAAGAGTAATTTGGGTTTTGAAGATATATAGCTCACTCCAAATGCATATCCAGTTTCACATTTTTAAAACAATGGGAATTTTACTGTATTTGTTGCAGTGAACATATTTAGGAAAACATGTCTTTATTCTTGTGTCTTTCTCCCATATTATTAATGCAGCCATTCTGTGCTCCCTTATTTTATATTTTGCTGTACTATAATCAGGTTACAAACAAATATAGCTAATTGTATCAGGTTATTATATGTGATGCAATTACTAAGATATTTATTATCCAGCTTCAACTGTTATCCAGGTGGGGACTAGCTTCAAAGATCTTTTTCTTTCTCTTCTGTCCTGAAAAAAAAAGTCTTCATTTGGTTACTAGTCCACATCTGGAATTATTTCAAGGTGATAGTACTCATTAGAGATGTTGGCTTTTTCAAAACTCCCCTAGGATTAACCTGGAAATCATCTAAACTTTTATAAAGAAAAAAACTGGACGAAAAATTTCACCCAAAGCCAAGGACTTAAAAAAGGAAGAAACTAATGGGAGGAAGTTGCTTAATTAATTTGTAGATACCATGGGGGCAAAATAGAGATGTAATTCATCACTAATATTCTTCTTAAAAGAAGCACCAACTAATTTCATGACTTTTCTTCCTGCTATGAGAAATTCTTTGAAAACCATGCAGTGTTCAGAGCCTATTCACAATTCAGGAATTATTCTGCATGTGGTTGTTGTGAACAGAAAACAGAATCTTCTGCACAGGAAACATTATTTTCTGAGGAAAAAAATAATATTTTTGCACATAAATATTATATTTTGTGAAGAAAAATGCTGTTTTCTGAGAATTTTGGCCCTGTGTCGTGAAGACAAGGTGTTATGAGGGTGTTGGGGAACCAGTTTAAATGACCTATGTGGATATGCACTCTGTCATTCTTATCCAGATTGTACTCTAGAACAAACTGGGATGCACACATTTTATCCCTTCTGGTGATTGCTTGAACTGCTTCCTAAATTCTGTAGTGAAGAAAGGATTTTTTCTGTTTTGAACAGTTCTCAAAAATCACCCCTTCTGGAATGGATAGGGAATGGAACGGAATGAGTGAGAAGACTTTGTGTGCAGTAAAATGTGTCCCCCACGCATTCCACACTCGTTCCTGCTCCTTCCGTTCTGCTCTCATCCCTGCCTGGAGCCCATGGTTCTTTGTAATAACTTTTTGTTATCCATTTTAAAATGTATGAAATTTGTTAACAACAACAAAAACAACTATGTCTCTGACCAGTATGCAGACTTGTATGGTAATACCTTCATCACATGCCTCTTTTGAGGCTGCATCAGCCTGGAATGACCAAAGAAATGTAAACTCATTTCTGCCGCTGCTTGACCAATAAGAAAAGAAAAGGAGAGATAAGTCCATGGTCAAGCTTTATTTTTCTTCTTCTCCAATTTATGGGCCATGCATAAAATAAGAGGTAGAATGAAAGAGTGTTTATCACCACTGCTTTACCTTGAAAATGCTCTAACCTGTTTCATCAACTTTGATTCATGCAGTTTGAACCTGCCTGAGCTAGTTTCAGGCAGTACCAGTAAGTTGGAATATATTCAAATTACTTTGTTGTTGGTTCAGACTGTTCCAGCCTGTCCTGAATTGCTATTCAGTATCAACCAATTTCAATAGGTTTGATACAAATGAAAAGGAAATAGGCTTATAAAGAAACAAAAAGCTCATTTAAAACTCTGTTCTCTGCCAAAGTTAGGAAATCGTTGCCCGAACAGTTCTAAGAAAGAATTCAGTTATCCTCTGTAGAGCTATTAAATACGAAGGGGGCTAAATTCAACCATTCAAGTATAAAGCAGAGGATTATTAATCCTGCTTTAGTGCAAATCTTGGTGCATCCTTATCTACAAAGCAGACAAAAATGTCTCCATAATTAGAGGCAGAATTTCTGTGTCATATACATGGGGCTTTAGACAGCATCAACAAAAAGGGATGGCATGGTACAGAAAGTGTCCTACATAAACTATCACCATAGTCTACCTATACCCTTGAAACCTCTAAATGCCAGGTTTTCCTAAGTATAGTAAGTAAGGTACAGTATACCATATGACAAGTGCAAACATGGACAGAAGTGTCACTTTCTGCTTCAGGTATTGAACACTACTTCCTATGCTTTTTAATCCAATGAATTAGCCAAGCATTGTGGAACAATCCAGGCCTTCAAGACAAATCCTACAATGGCAGTGACTATTCCAGGAAGCTACTATCTTGGAGAAGAAGTCAGGGCAAGTTTATTTAGGAAGTCAGAGGGGATGAAACTGTCTGGAGCAAGATTCCAAAGACTGGCTTTTCTGAGATTTCTTGATTAAAGCTTATAAAATATTTCATTTTCTCTGAAAAGTCTGAACCTTCCCTGCACCTGCTCAGAAAAATGAATTCATGGTTATATACACTAAAGGGAGTTGTACTGTCCCATTTGCAATCACCTAATTCAAGTAAGAAGAATTATTAAGACAATTGTCCTGGTCTTGATAATTATCAAGATTATCAAGGATTATCAAGGCATGTCCTTGAAGTCAAGGACAAGGACTGAGTTTCACCAAGATTTGGGAAGGTTGGAGAAGCCAAAGGGAAATCAATGACATTCTGGGATCAGGAGGCCATAGAGTAGTAACCAGCAGACACACAGAAAAGTGAGTGATAGAAAACCAGAATGATTTCCTTGACTTTGGAGAACTGCAAATTTCTGGAGTCTAGCACCTGCTCCCTCTCTTGAAGAGGTAAACATCTCAAACATGCTCTTTCTCCCCTTTCTCTGTAGGACTGCCAGGTGGGACTTATGACTTCTCTTTTCATTCCTTCTGGAGCCTATCATCCTGGCACTACTCTTCCTCCTCTTCCTCAAAATAAGACATGCCACTGCCCCACACTCTATTAGAAATACTGTTGGTCACTTATATAGTCAAGGTGATAGAACTCTTTAAAAAAGGATATGCATGGATCAATTGATCTATGCACCCATCGTACAATCCCTTGAATTCACAGCATTTAATTCTTTTTTTCAGTTCCTCAGATGTTCCCACTGGCAAGGAGAGTCAGTGCAGAAGTTCATGTTAGATAAAATTAAGTGGGTATTCTAACAGAACACAAGAAAATACACTAAATTTTCAACACTAACATCATTATGTTTGATCTTTAGGCTCATAGATGAAACAAGCAAACACATCATGAAACCAGTGTAACCATGACTGGAGCTTCGCTTTAGGAATAGCTCATTATAGGGGAATTGAATATTAGCTCAATGAATGGCTCGGTTATGCAGCCCTGGCATCATCTCTATGTATACCAAGGTCAATGGCAAAAGGAATTGCAGAGGCAAATCTTCAATGAATTGTATTTTATTTTAAAGGGGAAAAAACAACAAGCACTCTTAACAATCACTCAGTCAAATATAGAAGAACTGAGAAAAAAGATGTTACGTTGGAACAGGGCAAGGCCTCCTTATGGAGATATGACACCTGTTTGGATGCTGCTCTTCTTGATGACATTCTGGGACAGGAAGAATGGGAACTCAATCGCTCCCAGGCCAATGGAATTTGGTGGGTGAAAGAGGAGTCTAGCAAAGTACAAACAAGCAGCACCTCTGCCCGCAAACGAAACTAATTCAACTAACAATGGAAATATCTTCTAATTTATAGGTATTTTGTGCCCTGGGACAAAGTCTAGAGAGTTGTCATGGCCAAACGGTCCAAATCATTGATACCATAGATGCCACTGTGAAATAGGGGCTTCCAAAGGTGTGATATTGGGATGCAAATGAGTGTATTCCTGCAATAGGCAGCTTTCAGTGTCAGTAGATGGAGTTGTCTACTCTGACCAGAGCCATCCTATTGTTTCATAGTCAGGCTTTTCCTCACCTCCTCTGACGTGTCAGACTTGAACAAACTCTGAAACAATGTGCATCAATAGTCCAGGATTTTGAAACAGCAAGGAACTTTATTGAATATACATAGTCAGTAATTCACCAGTCAGTATTTAAGCTGAAACTGCTGCCCACAATAGCTAAGCAGTATAATAAGAACCCCAAAATCCAAACTCCACCCCACCTCCATTTGGCACCAAAACTAGCACCCACCTCCAATTCCCATAGCTTAGTCCCCTCTACAGGCTAACCCCTACCTCTAAACTTTCTCACCAACTCTAGCTCTTCCAGAGTTTGGCACTTCCCCATCTACGCCCCCCCCCTTCAGACAGTACCAGGCACAGGTGCACCCCACACCACACACGTTCCAGGCTTATCGTTCCCATAACTATCAGCTGCACACATCCATCCCCCCCTATGCCAACTAGCTATCAACTTACCCATAAGCCACAGCAACAAACAGCCCCCAGGGCTAGCAAGCATAGAACCTATTTTATTATTCAAAGAAATCCCTTCTCCTTCTATCAACCACATATTCAGAACTCTGAAAGAGGCCATGTATGCATGGCTCTGACAATACTCTTGGTGATTCCTAAGCTAGCTGACGTGGTCTGCTCACTTATAACTAATGATGTCCATATTAACTACAGATAAGGGGCCAGTGGCTTGTAACACAAACGTTTTACTTATTTGGGTAAGAGTACAGTGACCATAGAACATAGGCCACCTCACTGAGGCTGGACTCAAGGCAAGAGAAGGAAGAGGTTGCTGCCCAGTTGAATTCACCACACAGATGTGGAAGATTTATGCAGGTAGGCTGTACCATGGTGTCCTTGGTAGAATGATGGAATCATAGAGTTGGAAGAGACCACAAGGGTCATCCAGTCCAACCCCCTGCCATGCAGGAAATCACAATCAAAGCTCCATCTTCAATATGACATCCCTTCAAAGAATTAAACAAGGCTATCATATCACCTCTTAACCTTCTCTTCTCCAGGCTAAACATACCCAGCTTCCTAAGTCTCTTCTCATAAGACATGGCTTCTAGACACTTCACCATTTTGGTCACCCTCCTCTGGACATGCTCCAGCTTCTCAGCATCCTTTTTGAATTGTGGTGCCCAAGAACTGGACACAGTATTCTAGCACTAGAGTGGCACTATTACTTCCATTGATCTAGACACTATACTTCTCTTGATGCAATCTAGAATCACATTGGACTTTTTAGCTGCCACATCACACTGTTGACTCATGTTTAACTTGTGGACTACTAGGACTCCTAGATCCCTTTCACATGTAGTCTTAGTAAGACAGGTGTCCTCCATCCTATATCTATGCATTTCATTTTTTGTCCTAAGTGCAGTACTTTACATTTTTCTGTGTTGAAACTCATTTTGTTAGCTTTGACCCAGCTTTCTAATCTATTAAAATCATTTTGAATTTTGATCCTCTCCTCTGAGATATTAGCTCTTCCTCCTAATATGATGTCATATGCAAATTTGATAACCTTCCCTACTATTCTTTCTTCTAGCCTTGTTTAATTCTTTGATGGGATGTCATATTGAAGATGGAGCAAACTTATGTTCTGCTGCTCCAGAGAACAGAATCTGAACAATGGATGTAAGCTACAGGAAAAGAGATTCCACTTCAACATTAGGAGGAACTTCCTAACAGTGAGAGCTATTTGACAGTGGAACACACTCCCTCGGAGAGTGGTGGGGTCTCCTTCTTTGGATGTCTTTAAACATACACTGGATCTTCATCTGTCAGGGATGCTTTGAATTCCTACATGGCAGGGGGTTGGGCTGGATAGCTCTTATGGTCTCTTCCAACTCTATGATTCTATGATTTTATGAAATGTGCCTATCGTAGCTCCTCAGGGTATCCAAAATCTGAAAGCTACCATTGGAAGGGTCATTCTCAGTTGAGTTCCCAACCAAATGTTTCATTTAACCAGATTCATAATGATAAATTCATCCCATATTGTGGAATGAAGGCCCAGAACTCATCTATAACCATTACACATCCTTCTGAAAGTTGCAAACAATATTGGATTAGTTGGTACATTTGAGTAATGAGACACTTGTTCCCATCAGAAAGCAATTTATGCCAGTGATACAAATTTCAAAGTGATTTGTTTAGTTAAATTAATGGATCCTATTTTAGGATGATTAGTAGGTGATTTTTCATCTAGTTTTATGTAAATTGAATTGCTATGTAGCTGATGTTTGCATAGAACAATAAACATGTACATGTATGCCATGAATCAAATTAAGTCATTGGCTGAAATCATACAACAGGGCTTGTGTGAAGTACTGCTGCTTAGACGACTGATATGTTTAAGTATTTTAATTCTTCATGAGAACTTATTCAGCAGTGGTGTTGCTATTTTAATTCCAGTACACATTATTGTGTTGTTGTTGCTAACACTCTTTAAAATGGAGCATGAAATACTCCCAGAGCTTTGAAACGTTACTTTTTAAAGACTGTAGTTCTCTGAATCTCCCAACCACTAGATGGAGAATGCTAGTAACTGTCCCACTTGTAAAGCATTGCTTTTCATTTCATTCTAGTTATTACACTTCGGTGTTTGAATATAAAACAAAATTGATGTCATAGGCTTAAAGTTCACCTAGACTTTGGACCAGAGTAGGTAGACATGAAAGAGTGGTCTGAGTCTGCTCCGGCCGCAAGCAGATTGGGACTACGCCAACCACATGGCTTGCTCCCAAAGCAGGCCACGAGTGCAGGACCCAACCCTTGCCGCCAGGGTCCAGATTATTCTGGCTCCTTTTTGCCCTGGTACAAAGGACTGGAATGCAGCTTTGGGCCACTTTGGAGATGTGCATTGTTTGAACACCATACCTCCCAATTCATTTGGCCCATCTGTTCTAGTCCTAAGTCTAAAAGATACAGATGTCAATGCAAATAATTTCTCAATGCATGATCAGTGTAATTCAATCAGTATTATCATAGCGTGGAAATTATAAATATTTTAATTTCAATACACATTTTGTCCTTATCCGAAATCTTTACTGAAAAACTGTCCAAAAAATGTGCTCCTTCAAAAATGTTTTTTAATTAAATATTTGTTTCTAATATATGTTGGCCATGCAAATCAAACTGAAATACACTGCATCCGAGTGGGAACACTGCTGGTTTGATTAAACAATATAATGTGACTAAAATTTAGCTATATAAAATCCCAGCAATCAAGTAAATTTAAATCTCACCATGTGCTAATACTCTCAAGGTCAATTATATTGTTAAGGATGCTCCTTTTACACTGTACTTTGTTCACTCACAGTGAATTCTAATATGTGTGCCTTATTGCATTCGATCCCTTTAATGAAAAATAAAAGTTCAATGAACATAAGAATGTAGGTGGGCACACATAAAAAAAAACCCAGCTTGAATAAATTATCCATAATGTTTCTAAACAAAATGAGTTCAAAAGAGGAATGGATGATCTACATAATGGACCACACTTAATTTATTAGGGAGATCTTTGTATCAATTTGACCTTTTCATGGAAATATCAGGTTTAACAATGCTGGTTAATTGAAGCAAAGGAGACTACAGTTTACTTAATTTTCTAATCCACTAACTTTTAGGAAAGTCAGGATTATGCATTTCACTACAGTGTTATATAAGATGTAGTGTAAACTTATAATAAAGATTATTATTATTATTATTATTATTATTATTGAAAGAAATTCATTTCAAAGTTTCCATTTAGCAAGAGAACTAAAAGGAAGATGGAGCTTAACATAATAAGCTGTTTTTAAAAAACTGTAATTTTTAAGTGTTTCTGTTGGGGCAGATTGTTGAAAAGCAGGAGAGAAAAAGGTGGAAACAGCTGAGTTCAGAAAAAGGAAGGGCAAAAATTCATGGCTAAAGAACGCACTCCCCTCCCCAATAACCAATCTGTAATTGTTTACAAGAATTCCTCTAATAATGCATTCATTTAACAACACAGTAAGGCTTAGATGTCCATATGCTTTATAAAGCAATAGAAGCCCATGACAAGTTGGGGCATCTTTGCTGATTGCAGGCTGTGTTTGCTGCCTAACCCAGAACATAATGAGAACAGACACAGATAATGGGTTGAAAAGGGCCACTTTATTAAGTTACCTATTTATTATTTTCTTATGAGAACTGCAACTAAAGAGGGAGTAGCACAGCGTAGGAGCAGCTGCAGCAGGTGGTCCCTTCCCCAGACTGCTTCTGCAGCTCCCCCTGGACAATAACACCTGAGCCCCAAGGATAACCCAAAAGCCAGATTATTCCCTGCATGACTCTCATTAGGAAGCCCAGGACAGGTTGGGGCATCAGGAAGACCAACCAGAAAGTCCCTCTCCCTAGCCTTGGGGCTGAAAGAGAGAGTTTATCCTTCAGGCTAGCCTCAAGGAAAGCCCCTTTCTCTGCCTTCCCTGTTGCAAGACCTAAAGAGGCTGTTCCAGAGACCTCCCTTTCACCAAAGTGGTGACCTAGGTGCTCACCAAATTCCAAATCTCCCCCCAACATCTGCCAGATGGCCACCTGTTTAGACACCACCCTTGCCAATCTTCCAACTGGAACAGTATAGGGCAGGCAAAAAAAAAAAGCCCATGGAAAAGAGGGGGAAAATCCTACCCCACCCTGAAGCAGCCAAGAGATTTCATATTGTGTCAGAAGTGGGAGGGGGGTTGAGTGCCCAAGCAAAAGAGATTGGAGCAGGGGGCAACAGAGCATAGAAAGCCTCCTACTGTGGCTTGCTAGCCATGGTTTATTTTTAAATTCTTGCCTAATGATTCTGGGAGGACAGCAAAGCATGCCTTCCACCCAACGGCTCCACTGAGTGATGGTGATAGTGGTGGAATCCACAATTTTCCTAAACTGAATTTGACCCTAAAAGACCAGCACAAATGTTCATGCATGGAATGTAGGCTGTAAATATGCATGCTCTTTGGAGATTTCACAACCTGATTCCTGATTGCCTTGGACTGGAAGCGCTGCAACAGTAACTACCAACACTTCAATTGGAAATAAAAAAGCTACAACTTTATTAACAAGAACAACTGAAAGTAAGGTTGGCCTGAAAATGCATGAGGTCTGGATCTGTCATCAATCAGTCCATGGTGATGAGAATTACAATTTGTGAATAACATTAGTACAAAAACATTAGTGCATTACTAAGGATTCTGTATGGTGTGAAATGGGAGGGGTGACACCATGAGTTACTTCTCTGTGTGATGCCAACCCTAATGACCCCACTGCACTTTCCTTGAGACTTGAAGGTATACTTGAGACCTGGCATGAGACCTGGAGCAAAGGTCTTGAGTACATCACTGGTTGAATTCATTGTGAACTACTTTTCAATTATAAGGACCTCATGGAGCTCACAAAACAAAGCAGAACATAACTTAAAACATTTCAATCAATATATTGATAGATCCATATTAATATAGTAGCAAGTGCATAATTAATAAAGCAAACCCAGGAAGCAGGAAAATAAACAATTCAATACAGTTGAATCCTCAATATAAAATCAATGCAATTACTATTTTCAGTTCAATAAAGCCAAGAATAAGAGAAAAAAAGCAGTGCAATAACAATAAGGATGGTCTAAATTTGAAACTACAGATTGTAGTATATAATAATAAAGATTTGCAAATGTATACATGCCCATGTGTTCAATATAGTGTTTCCACAGAACTTATGGAACAAGTATGTTCCTTGAGAGCCAGCATGGCATAGTGGTTTGAGTGTTGGACTGTGACTCTGGAGACCAGAGTTCAATTCCCAGCTTGTCCATGAAACCCACTGGGTGTTCTTGGGCAAGCTACATGCTCTCAGCCTCAGAGGAAGGTAATGGCAAATCTCCACTGAACAAATGCTATCAAGAAAAACCCATGATAGGTTCACTTTAGGGTTGCCAAAAGTCAGAAATGACGTGAAGGCACAACACACAAACATACGTTTTTTGAGATGAACGAAGATGATCTAGAGAAGCTGAGAAATGCAGGAGAGACCTACAGAGACATAACAGAGGTGTCTCATTGCCTGTTCTTTTTTCTATTCTCTCTCTCTCTCTCTCTCACATACACACACACACACACACACACACTATATAGTATTGCCTTTCTTTCTTGAAAACTGTCTCACAGTAGGAAGAAAACTGTAAAATTACCTTTTCTTCCTTTGAGAACAAAATTAGTGAAGAATTAGATTTCTACTGCTTACTCAGTCCTCAAGAGCTCAGATTTTTCTTTTCTTTTCTTTACAAGATTATCAGTTTGCGTCCAGCTGCTAAGAACAAGCTAACAAACTGTGCATGCAGCACTTGTTGTATATGTGATTTACCATCCAACTAAGTTTAAACATGGAAGATTCACCTTCTGGATGGATCAGGGTAATTTGTTTGTTTTTTGTTTTATTTATATACCGCTATTCCAAAGATCATAGCGGTGAACAGCAAGTAAGCTAATTAGCAAGTAAGCTAATTTGCCCCCATCAGTCTGGGTACTCATTTTAGCGACCTCAGAAGGATGCAAGCCTGAGTCGAGCTTGGGCCCTTTTGCTGGTCTTGAACTTGGTACTGTTTCATTGTATTCTGGTGCTTGCATTTATAAAACATGCCTCTTCAACCTGTGGTCTTATAGAAAATGGAGAGTCAAATACCTTACTGCTTCTTCTGTGATATTAAAACTTGGAGACTTTTTTTTTAATCTTTATTGAATTTTAATATATAAAAAGGAGAAAGTCAAATACATTTCTATTCAATATGTTCGTACATTGTTTCTTTACTCTTCTCCCCCCTCCCCCCCCCCCCATCCCCCTTTATTATTCTTCGTGTTGCTGAACTCTTAGCTATAATTTTTAATTCCTCATAGAGTCAATCGAATGTTGTCTCTTTATCTCTTATTTACCCTTACTCTTATGCTTAATTACTAAGACTATATTTCTCATACATCCTCTTCTTTCTTATTTTAACAAACCAAGTATTATCCCTTCGCCTTTACTTAGTATATGTTCTACATATTCACTATATACTTATCTATTTTTGCTTAGTTATTTTTCTATCTCCTGTCAGATTGGTATATTTGCAGCAGCCTTATCAAATGGTGTTCCCTTCTTCTTCCTCTTTCTCATTTAATGCCATTGTTAATTTGTCCATTTCCCATATAACTAAACTTTTCTCTAGCCAGATCTCTATATCCGGTACCTCTTTACTTTTCCATTGCTTTGCTAATACTATCCTTGCTACCGTAATCAAATATAATATGATCTTCTTTTCTTTCCTTAATTCTTTATTTTCGATTATATTCAGCAGGCACATTTCCGGGAGCAATGGAAATTCTGTTTGGGTTATTTTCGTTAAAATCCTATGTACTTTAATCCAAAAATTTTTTACTACGGGGCATGTCCACCACATATGATAAAAACTAAAAACTTGGAGACTTTCAAGTAAAAGTTTTGTCTAAGGAGGTTTAGGACAAGGAGAAGGATGCAATCCACATGGAACATATTGAAGTTATGAGATACGCTGCTCTTAGATGTGATGATGATTCAGATGGCTTGGAAAGGTCATAAGTCCCATTAATTGAGGATTTGTCAGCACAATTACCTCCATGTCTTCATTACTTTAACACCAGTTGCTGAGGAACAACAGAAAAGAGAAGGGTACTGGGCACATGTTCTGGTTTGGGCTTTCCAGGGAGACTTGTGTTGGATAAGGCAAAAAGAGACAACCATTTGTGGAATAAGCATGGTGAATTTTCCTTGTACATACACAGTGAGTGGAAGTACATGATTTTCAGGCACAGAACTGGCAAAAGAGGACACAATGAGAATATTTATTTAAATATATAATAAGGACATTTACTAGTCTCCTTTTGGTCTTCAGGACTCTCCAAGAGGAGGCACTATGGGTTTTAAAATAGGATTTAAAATGGTTCCTCTAAGCTGATAAAAACAATCAGAAATGTCTTAAAAGAAGCTAAACTGCTGAGAAAAATAATTAAAACCACTCACAAAAGATACAAAAAGCCCCCAAAGCCTACCCCTATGGTAAGCTTGTAAGCCTGATAAGTATTTTGACTTGAAATCATGTGACTTGCTCAAGATCACCCAGTGGATTTCCATGGCTGAATGGGGACTCAAATCCTGGTCTCCCAGAGTTGTAATATGGTACTCAGACCCACACCACACTTATTCTCTTTTAGACATCGGAAGTAAAAAAAAATAGTAAATGTGCAGATTCATCCAAAGTCTAAGATGCCACTTGCTGCAGTTTACTGATTTTACTTTGGATTTGGAAAGGCATCAGAAGAGAAAGGTGAATAGAATATCACCTTTCAATATCAGATCCCCTCCTCCCTTTTCAAAGAATGTAAGTGTATGTTGCATTCAGCCCGGAAACACCAATGCCCTATATATCTTACTTTTTTGTCTGAGTGTACCTTTTGGGTGGGAAATAGTCTCTGGCCAACAATTTCTCAATGACATTTTAGTAGCAGCTGGAAAATAGCATGTAGTTAGTCAGGTAATGAGAATCGAAATAGGATTGTGAAAGACAGGGAAGGGGGGGGGGGGTCAAGAGAACATATAGAAACAGTGCTGGAGCCAGAAATAAGAAATGGTAAATATAAAATCCAAGAGGCTAAAGTGAAATAGGACCCCTGGCAGGTTGTGTGAAAATAATAAGAAAACATAACAGAAAATGTTGCTATGGAGAAAAGACACAACTGCCAAATAGACCATTTTTCTTTCCACAGAAATTAAAATGAATGCAAGGCCGTTTTAGACTTAATATGACAGACACAACTGAATAGGGATGCAATTTTTCTCTAAGCCTGCATCTCCACTGCATAATTAATACAGTTTGACACCACTTTAACCACCATGGTTTCATGTTATGGAATTATGGGATTTGTGGTTTTATTAGATATCTAGCCTTCTCTATAAGAGAGCTCTGGGGCAACAACAAACTACAAATCGCAGCATTCCATAGAACCATGACAGTTAAATCAGTGTCAAATTGCATTAAATCTGCATTGCAGATGCAGCCTATGTTTCTTCTCTAAGGTATTGAGTAATTTCAGCTATTTTCTTCCAGTTGCAAAAAAAATTCTTCAAAAATATGCAAATTTTGAAAGCTGTTCACAATTAAGTGATTTGTTCAATATTTTCTTCCTAATGTAATGTCTAAAGTATTAGTGATAAAAATGTCTAATGAAAGAAATCACCCAGATAGATTGTAATCTCATGCTTGGACCATGCTACTTTAAAATCAATCTTTTTCTGATCTCTTTGGCATAGAAAATGAGCAAGTCAAGGAAATGTGTCTCAACATTTAGCTTGCCCTATGAAGGTGTTTTGGGGAGTGCATTCCCTCCAGAGAGCTTTTCCCAACCCAGACAGACAAGGGTTTTGATTTCAGCAACAACTGGACTGATGTAAATCAAGAAGTTGATCCTTTTTCTTGTGTTTCTTTTAATGAAAACAACTGTCCATTTAAACCACATGTGTGCTTACTTTTGAAACATATTTTTTCCAAACTATAGTAGGCGTAAGAATGACAGACTGTGGTTGTTGTTTTAACAATGAAAATTAAACCCCGAGTTCATAGGTAATGAAATGAAAGATTAAATATTGAAAGAGGGATTTTACGAGTGGAATATGAAGGTTGGGTTGGGTTAATCAGTACAGCATTCCCCTGACAGATTCTGGTTCTACAACAGTTGGAGATAAAGAATGATTACATTTTGCCTCGGTGTGAGCAAAGATTAAAGAGATGGATCATAATTAATGGGATGAGTATTATAACATTATGTTCTTTACTCAAGAGGAGGGACAAAATGATGAATAATTTTACTGAAGTAGATAAGCAAGGAAGCAAGGTTGGGAATACCAATTAACTTTTGACCAGGATGTCATAACTAACTGTATTAGGAGTTTCAGATTACAAACAGCCCCGATGCCTGAGGTAGGATCAAAGGCTTTCCCGGAACACTGCAGTCAACACTACCGGATGGCATGTTTAATGGTACCATAATTAATTTCATTGCACAGTTGTAACAGCACAGGATTCAGAAATGTTTTGCTATGGCTATACCTGATTACAGTACTGTGCTTAGGCAAGATACACAGGATTATATAGGATAGAAGAAGAAGAACAACAACAACAACAAGAAGACAAATCTGTACCAGCCCTTAATCTCATCTAAACTGACTGAATAAGAATAGACACACAGCCTTAGAAATGTCTAGATGTTGCTTATCTCTTTAGTGGGCATGTATATATTGGAATTAAATGTTTAATAAATTTAATGATATAATTACAATTTTTTGATAAATAAATCTGGGGAAATTTTATTGGCAAACCTGAGAATTAAGGACACCCTTATATATAGTATTTATTATTAAAAGGCAGATGATATTCAGCTAGAAATTTACATTTGTATTAGAAAGGAAGAGTGAGAGAGAGATGTTAGAGATTTGTTAAAATTCAAACATGAGTGTTGAGATGCAGCAGATTTCAGTCATTCCTGTCAATAATGTACACTTATTTAGGGATGCAGTTCTTCAGTAAGTTTCTTCTTAGAGGTAGCAATAAGTAATTTCAGTAATTTTCTTCCTGCTGTGAGAAAGTCTTCCAAAACTGTTAAGTTTTTAAAGGCTATTTGCAATTTAATACTTATTCTGGACAAAATTTGCACATGATTATCTTGCTGAGAAAACTTTTTTTTTCTGCACAGAAAACAGCCTTTTCTGTATGAAAAATAATTTTCTGCTAGGCAAACTAATACTTCAATGTACAAATATTAGGTCCTGCATTAGGTTGATAGCAAAACATCATGAAACGTTTTACACATGGCAATGTAGAAGACTGTTGGTAGATGGTTTCACATTCATTTGCTTCATCTTGCAGAGCAAGAATTAATATTTGTGTATTGAAATATTATGCAGGAAATGCTATTTCCTGTATTGAAAATGCTGTTTTGTGTGAAAAATAACCATGTGCAAATTTTGCATACAGTAAAGATTTTCATCATCAGTCCAGGATTAATCTCATCAGGTTTTCCTCAACACTCAGAAAACAAGGGATTTTTGATCATTTTCTAATTTTTTAAAAATATTCTTTCCATCCCTAATTTTAATGGCAGAAGGTGGACAACTGACTGATATTCATTTTCTTCAAATTGCATGTTATAAAAGTGTCTTTTGTTAAAAAAAATTCTGGGTAAAACTTTCACATTAACAAAATCATCATCGTCCTCCTCAAGAATTCTTTTAACCTCCGTCCCAAATTTCACTAGTTTGTTCCTTCATGAACACTGTGCTGTGTGGAGATCTTTTCAAAAATTGATAAGTAACTGGTTGCATATGTTTCAAATACCAATGAATAAATAAATTATGATATAATCAGCTCTGGTTATTACATGGATGGGAGACCACCAAGGAATACCAGGTAGTATAGACAAACCACTTCTAAGTATTCCTTGCCTAAAAAACCAAAAGATCCTATGGAATTCATGGAGTCACCATAGGTCAACAGGGAACCTGAAGGCACACACATACACACATAATTTGAAGAAAAGGAGAAGCAATTTCACTCCTTTCATGAAGTCATTCTAATGTTGTTGTTGTTGTTGTTGTTTTATAGTTGCAAGAGCATGGGAGCATTCTGTTGTATTTTAAAGAAGTGAATGCAAGTAGCAACAGTGAGCACTTCACACACACACACACACACACACACACACACACACACACTGCAGATGGGAAAACATGCAGATTCACAAGCCCCATATTATTTCATGGGTGACAATATGCGCACACCTACATCAACACATCCATGAGCATGCACCACCATTGAATAATATGGACCATGGTGAGCCATAGATGCTCCAATCTGCAGATAGCCCACTGATATGGTCTCAGTCAGTTTATTTTTAGTAAGGGCAAAGTAAAGAGTTACCTTTTAGACTGTAGTATCTTTTAGATTAGCTGCAGATGTAATAATTACATAAATTGCTCTGTTACAATTACTTAAATCGTTTTGCACCTGCTGTTGGTAAATGGTTTCACATTAGTTTGCTTCATTTCACAATCTCTTCTCCTTTATTATCTTTTCCTGCTCTTCTTCTTGTGATTTGATATTTTATTGGTCTGTATTTGCTGTTGCATATTAGTATTTGACAGTGTCTTACTGTTGTCGTATTTTAACTAATTACGTTTCAAATTTGACTTTTTTTCTATTAGAAACTTGAAATCCAAATATTTCAGGGTTTTTTTTTTTTTTTGCCAAACAAATGCAAACTACCTCATGTTCTTCTTTATTTTTTAAATTTCATGACACATTTTTTTAAACTGAGGATGCAGATATTAATTAGTAGTTTTCATATCCATATACAGTGTTCTCCATGCCTGCTTCAAACTGAAGCTACATAGAAATGGCAAACTTCTATGTACTTACTACCCTTGGAAGTAGGAAGAACAAAATCTATTGGAATAAATTTTCCATAAAGCAATTATGTAAACTGAGAGATTTCACAACAAAAAAGAATAAAAGGCTTGTTCTTGTGCTTTTGTAATACTGTTATTTTCCCCGACTGTGGGTTGGGAGAAATGTAAGTCAGGTAAATGAATAAAAATGGAGGGGAGAGAAAGAGTTCTCCAAAGTGTTCCTGAAAGAAGATGTCCTTTAACACTAAACCAAACTACCATCATATTCTTTCCCTGAGTGAAAGTAAAATCCTTTCATAAAGTAATTTATTACAAAATTACTTTTCTTTAATAAGCAAAACTACAGCTTCAGGTTTTTCCCTAACAATAAACTATTATCTGCTGTGGAGGGGTGTTTATAATTCTCTGTTTGTTTATTCTTTTCTGCATGCCTTTCTTAGCCAGACAATATTGGACAATATTCAACAGTCTGCAGAAAGAGTTGCTGAGATATTTGGTTTTAATTCTCGTCAGCTGTCTCAACACTCCATATAGTTCTCTTTAGGTCAATAAAGGATACAAATGTATTAAAACACTGTTCCCTAAACTGTGATGGTTTAACATTCTAGAATCACTTGGGATATACTAAATTGGTATGAGGTTGAGTCATCTCTTAATACAGTTATCTCCTTTGGCTTCTTCCTATGTCATTCTGGAGCAGGAAGAAAAAACGTTTTGGGTTATAACTGTATTCCTTCCGATTCAGATGTTTTCTTCTATCCAGGTGGCTGAGAATCCCATCTTTTGTCCCATTATGGCACCTCCTGCATCCAAAAATTAGATCCTGAACATATTATTTGTTTGGACTAGAAATCTGAGACCCTTTAGCCATCATGGCTACCAGTCCTGGACAAATCTTGGAGTTTTAGTCCCCCAAAATAATGGAAGCCTATAGACATACTTAGCTGTAGAATGTCAGCTGTCTTTTTCTCCAAAACATTTCTTACTGAGAATACAGTGGGGTACAGACTGCCAGAAAGAGGTGCCGGGGAAGCACCTCTCCTTGCTCCGCAGGAGCTCCACAGCAAACAAATTGTGCAGTGCTGCTGCAGAGCAAAAACGGAGTGCCCAGAAGTGACTTCTTTTTGCGATGCTACTGAGCCGCTGTAAAGCACCAGAGCCGGCGTGGTGACATCGCAGCTGCACCGCTCCATCTGGAAGCGGCGCAGCTGTGACATCACCACTGCATACCCGGTCTGGTGGGTGCACTGAAGCTGTGGTGCATTCGTCACTTGTGAGTGTTGCCAGGCGTGTGGGCACTCCACCCACCAGGCAACCCTCACATGTGATGAGGGTGCCTCAAAGGCCCGTCTGTTCCGGGCCAAAGAGAACTAGTCTTTTGTGAATATTTTTCTGGCTATGCGGACATGTTCTGGAAGAGTTTATTCCTGATGTTTCACCAGCATCTGTGGTTGGCATCTTCAAAGAATGCTGGCATGGAAGTTAGTGGGTATATATACTGTGTGACCCTTAGTTGAGAAAAAGTGATTTACATGTTAATCTGTATGTTGGTCTGTTGTTGAATGGCAAGGCCTCAGGCATTTCATTTGCATTTATTGGGTCCTGATTTTGGTGTTCTTCAGGCCTGGTAGTCAGGCTTTGTTTACTTTAAGGTTTTCTTCTTTCCTGTTGAAGTGGTCTTGATGTTTGTGGATTTCAGTGGCTTCCCTGTGCATTCTAACCTGATAGCTGTTAGCATGGCCCAGAATTTCAGTGTTTACAAATAGCATTTTATGCCCAGGATGGTTTATAACATGTTCTGCTACTGGTAATTTTTCTAGCTGACCCAGTCTGCAGTGTCTCTCATGTTTCTTGATTTGTGTTTGAACACTGCATTTGGTGGTCCCCATGCAGAATTGTCTGCAGCAGCATAGTATACAATACTGAGAGGGTCTGTCCTTTCCTTCACTGAGTGCAACATTTGCTGGATTTTCTTGGTTGGTTTATAGATCATTTGAAGGTTTATAGATCATTTGAAGGTTCCTCACCAGTTTCCCTATTCTGTCTGTGATTCCTTTGGTGTATGGTAAAAAATACTTTCCCTTTGGGTGGTTGTTTGTCTTCACTCCTCTGCGTTTTTCCGGGTCTGGTAGCCCTTCTGATGTCTGAGCTGGAATAATCATTAGCCTATAGAACCCAGTCTAGGTGCTTCAATTCATCTTCCAAGAAGTAGGGTTTGCAGATCCGTTTTGCCTGGTCTACCAGTGTTTTTATTCTGTTTCTTTGTTTGTCCTGAGTGATGGTTAGAGTTCTTGTGTACGTATCTGTCCGCATGTGTAGTATCTCTGTATACTGTGTGGCCCAACTGTTGGTTTGGTTTGTAGATGACTAGGACATCCAAGAATGGCAATGTTCCTTTCTTTTCTTTTTCCATTGTGAATTGGATGTTTGGGTGGATGTTGTTCAGATAGTTCAAAAACATGGTCAGATCTTCTTCTCTGTGGCTCCAAATGGTGAAAGTGTTGTCCACATATCGGAACCATATTGTGGGCTTTTTTGGTGCAGTTTGCAGGGTTTGCTTTTCAAAGTGTTCCATATAATAGTTTGCTGTCATGGGGCGCAGAGGGCTTCCCATTGCTGCTCATAGAATCCATTGTCCCACTGGAAATAGCTTGTGGTGAGGCAATGTTCAAACAGGGCTGTAATGTCTTCCAGAAAAAAATGTAGGATCATGGCGACTTTGATGAGCAGGGAGACCACATCAAAGCTGATTAGTATGACTCCAGGTTTGAGTTTGAGGTTGTTGGCTTTTTTCTATTAAGCGAGTTGAGTCCTTGATATAGTGGGGGGTTTGCCCTATATGGATTTGTAACTAGGCCAAATCATATGTGAGGGATCCAATGGCACTCATTATGGATCAGAGTGGAATTGAATCCTTCTGGATCTTCATTTGATGGATGGATAGATGGCAGGAGGGATGAAAAATTGTTTTATATACAATTACCTTATCTGGCGATTCTGATGAAAGTTGAAAAACATCTCAGCAATGACCTCCTATCCAGTGGGGAGGGGTGAAGATTGAGATGGGCATCCACATGTGGAATCAAAACTCAGAAAAGCTCCTCCTCCTCCTCCTCCTCTTTTACTACAACTGAGAGTAACCATACTAGGGCTGTATCTACACTGCATAATTAATGCAATTTGGCACCACTTTAAGTGTCATGGCTCAATGCTATGTAATTCTGGGATTTGCAGTTTTGTGAGCTCTGTCAGAGTGCTCTGGTGCCACAACAAATCTCAGCCTAGATGAGATATTCTGGAAACTAGTGCAAAAGGTAACTTTTCAAAGTTCTGGAAATGATGATCAATCACAAAGGAGAGATCATTTCATAAAAGTAATTGAATAGACCAGAACAATAGTAAAACACACTTTACATAGGAGGATATTTGCATAGTAGAGGGAAGACTGTTGTTTTTATATTCCCATTACATGATGTAGAATACTACCACCTCATGTAGCTAAGAAGGTAATCCCTTTGTATGGTTTTCTTTTGGCTTGAAAATGATTTCCTTTAGGACTGCAACTTCCACAATCCCTTACACAGCATGGCCATGTTGATCAGAGGGTCTGGGAGCCATGGTCCAAAAAAGTAACATTTCAACCTCTGCTTCTGATGAAATGATAGATGAGAACTGACTTTAGATGTAAGTGTAGCTGAGTCCAAGATATAGTTGGCCTATACGTTGGCTCTAGACTGTGTCATGCTTAGAGCACAGCCACTGAAATCAATGATGAATTATGGTGATGATGGGTTTATGGATTAATTTATGCAATTTTTAAAAATAAAACAAAAAGTCTATATTTAGCAGATGAAAATTCTGCAACTTGAATAATTTTTCTGCATTAAATATATTTATATACCTTTTCTTAAATGTACTTTCAAGATGTATTCAGTTTTGAAACAAACTGAACTCTTGCGGTATGTAATAAAGGGAAATGGATGAAAGGCCATTGACTTATTAGTCTCCTGAGAAACCATAGGAGCTAGAAATGCACTTTCTCTTCTTTTTTCCTTTTTTTGAAGAAAGTATTTTATTTATAATGTTCCAGTACTGTGCTAAATGATTCTCTGTATAAGCTCTGAGATAGAAGTATGTCTGATGTGTCATGGTGTGAAGTGAGTGAGTAAACCAACATTTTATTTTCCTCTTAAGAAATCCTAACCTTGTTTATTACAAATGTGTGGCAAGGCATTTGCAACATCATTAGTGCATAGCCTAAGACAGTCCCAGTTGAACAAGGCAGGTAATTAGCAGACTAGTGCCTGACATTTAACAAGGTGCTGTTTTTAGAACAGAGTCTGTGACCTCCATGCAAGGAACAGAGCAACAGTCCACTCTATCAGTACTTTCAACACTTTCTCCTTCCATTCCAAGTAGACGGTATCAATTAACAATCAACCTATCAATATAGCAACCAGGTATACACTGAACAATCTAGATACCAGGGAAAATAATTAATAGTGGATTTGTAATAGAGTTGAACCTGACCTATTTCATTTAAACATTGATTACTAACCCAGTCATCTCCTCTTCCCAGATATATTTGTTCTGGGGAGGATGTGTGTGTTTGTGTGTGTGTGTGTGTGTGTGAGAGAGAGAGAGAGAGAGAGAGAGAACGAGAACAGAAACAAAACAAAACAAACAAACAAAAAACTGAAGCCAAAACGGTATAGAATTCATACTGTGCATTGGGAGACATAATTGCAAATGTCATCAAAATATAGGTTAAATCAGAACTGTATGAGTTAATTTTTTAAAAGAAATATCTTATGAAAATTCAGCAATCAAAAAAGAGTTTTGCATGCCTTGCATTAAGAAGCCTCAGGTATAAAATGCCTTTTCATAGAAGCTGAAATATTTAAATTTATACTATTTTTAAAACAGTATTAATGTCTTCAATTAAGTAATGTCTCCATTCTTGCACCCAAACCGGGGAGAGGTCATATGTCCTTATCAATACCATAGTCTGTTTCATGAGTGGCTAAATTTTGACCCTTCTGCTGACAAAAAGATGTAATGAATATGACCATTGGTAATGTACTATAGGGAATGTAGTGGTTTGAGCCTTGGATTATGACTCTGGTGATCAGGGTTCAATTATCTACTCAGCCATAGAAACTCACTGGATGATTTTGAGTGAGTCACACATGCTCAGCCCTAGGAAACCTGATAATAGGTTCACCTTAGGGTTGTCATAACTCAGAAATGACTTGAAGGCACACAATAACAACAAAAGTAACAATAGGAGTTTTTGTCCCCCCCCCCCCAAAAAAAAATCTGGGGAACTAAAGGTTCCCTCTTTCATGCCTATTTCTATGAGCATTCCTAGGGCAGGTGGTCATGTTATGCAGCATTCTCACTATCACAGTTGTGCCAGTCTGAAGCTGCAGAAGTTTAACATCAAAACCTGTACTAAACACTACCCTGAACTCCAGAAGGGAAAAAAATCAAGTTCTTCCTTGACCAGAAATGACCTCGATACTGATATGGCTTGAGATCTAATAAAGGGAGAAAGCTAACATCAGAGTTTCCATTATTTTATGGAAAAGTGTTAAATTCAGAACAATCCCAGCCTTCTTCATCCAAGCATGATTGAAGACACAATTGACTTTAGGAAAGTTAGCGCTTTGATTGAAACAAGCAGTTTGAAGTAGAATGTTATTGCAACTCCCAGCTGCCAGAAGTGTTGTTTGCTTCCTGAGCAGATTTTTATATGTTAGGAATGAAGAATGAGCTTTTTGCGGGCAGGTTGCCAAAGCGTATAAAGGAAGTATCGGTGGGTTTAGTTTGTTGGAGAAAATAAACATTATGTGTTCTACTTCTTTACTCTCACATGAAAGGTAAAGTTTGCAAACTTTCTAAATGCTTCTTGGTCTCTTGGATGTTTTGCCCTAATTTCAACCTTTTTCAAAAGGGGATATCAAAGGATTTATTTCTGGAGTAGAGTGAATAGTATAACTGACAGTGCTTCAGAGAGCCCTATACACAAAAGTTTAGCATATAAATGTATATGAATCAAACATGTATTATTGCAACGTATGAATAGTTCTCCCACTAAAGAAGCTATTTAAAGAATACTTACAGTTTCCACAGAATGTTACAAAATGTGTGCATATATTTTCAGCTGAAAGGTTTGTCTTAATAGCTTTATTTATAAAACTTCAAAGCATTGTTACAAATATACCCCTTCCCTTTCGACCCTCACCCAGATCTGGAATTAATACAACAAATAGGAATGCCATGGCATTAATCATCTTTCCATCAATTCCAACAATCATCATGTTGTTGTTGTTGTTGTTGTTGTTTTTGTTGTTGTTGTTAACTGACATCAAATTTACCTTGAATTATGGTGACTCCATGAATGAGAAACATCCAAGTCCTCTTGTTTCCAACTGCTTTGCTCAAATCTTGCAGATATATCGCTGTGGCTTCCTTTATTGAGTTGATGCATCTGTAATGTGGTCTTCCTCTTTTCCTACTGCCTTCCACCTTACTATGCATTATTGTCTTTTCTAGTGAGTTGTGTCTTTTCATGATATATCCAAAAAATCATGGCCTCAGTTTAGCCATCTTGACACTGGGGAGATTTCAGGCTTCATTTGCTCTAGAACACATTTCTTTGTCTTTTTGGTAGGCCACAGTATCTGTAGAACTGTTTATCAACACCACGTTTTAGTTGAGATGATTTTGTTCGCATTCATCTTATTCATGGTCCAGCTTTCACAACCACACAGGGGACATGAGAAGAATGATGGTATGTACAGTCTTAACTTTAGTATTCAATGATATAGCTGCTAATCCAAGTCGTAGTCTTCTTCTGATCTCCTGACTGCAGTCTCGATTCTGTTTAGTGACCTGGCCAAGATAATGGAAGATCTTGATCTATTTCAATTTCTTAATCTTCTGTTTAGTTATTTAGGTTATTTGTGGTCATTATTTTTGTTTCCTTTTTATTCAACAGTAAACCTGCTTTTGCACTTTCTTTCTTAAGTTTTTTTTCCCTGTAATCCAAGTCTTTGCTATTTTCTCTTAGCAGTATGGTGTCAACTGCATAGCCTAAATTGTTGAAGTTCCTTCTTCCAATTTTCACACCTCCTTCCTCTGATTCTAATACTTCCACTTCTGCTCAAACATATGATATATTCAGTATATAAGTTAAATAGAGAGGGTATAAAACGCAGCCTTCCTTGATCTGTCAGATGGATCCATAATTGTTTGGGAAACTGTGCTCAAAGAGTTGTCATCAAAGGCTACACTTCAAATTGCTGGGAGGTTGTGTGTGGAATGCTTCAACAGTTTAGATGACAATGTAAAGGGAAATCTAATCAGATTTGCAGATGACACAAAACTGGGAGGGATAACTAACACATTGGAAGCTAGAAACAGAATTCAAAAGGACCTACATAAACTAGAAAACAGAAATTAATAAAATGAAATTCAATGGAGACAAATGCAAAATTCTCCATTTAGGCCACAATAAAGTCAAATAGCATAGTTTCCAAGTCAAGAGAAGTAATAGTCCCACTATATTAATCACTAGTCTGGCCTCACCTGAAGTACTGCATTCAACTCCGGGCACCTCATTTTTAGAACAATTAATATAGAATAGATTCAGAGAATGGAAACAAAGGATGATAAGATATGAAGAATAAAACGTATGAGGAATAGCTGAAGGAGCTGGGCATGTTTAGCTGGGTGAAAAGAAGACTGAGGGGGTATCATGCTTGTATTCTTTAAATACCTCAAGGGCTGTTACAGGGAGGAGAGGTAGGCCTAGTCTCTGCTGTGGCTGCCCTAAAGTACAGAGCCAGGTCTTAAGGTACAAGAAAGCAGGTTTCAAGAAGGATTTTCTTGACAGGAAGAGCAGTTCAGCAATGGAGCCAACTGTCCAGAAAGGTGGTGGGGTCCCATTCTCTGAATATCTTCAAAAAGAGACTGGACAACTACTTGCTACCTGGGGATATTTTAGTTGGAGATCCTACAATGACCAGGTGACTGTTGACCCATCAGGCCCCTTCTAATTGTTTGACATTAATATTTAAGTATGGTTTGGAAGATGCTTTGCAGCTTCACAGATCTGTAGATGCCACAAAATTGCTTTGCGTAACTGCCAGGGCCTTGCACATTGGCAGCACCAACCAATAATTGTTGCCTTGAATTCTTTATCAAAAACCTGTTTTGGGCGAAAACGTTCCAATGAAGATCCCTTTACACAAATACACAAGGGGGTGTATCATATCCATGGGATTTGTTACTCAATTGATCCTGAAGATTATTGATATGGTATCCTTTCAAAGACATCTGTGCAATAATAATATTTTCCAAAGGTTTTTAGGCTTTTGAGTTGTTAGTGTGTAGTCTATCCCTTTTAAAATAGTTTCCCTCAAAGTAGTGTGAGATCGATACACATCTTCAGGTAAGTCGACATAAGAAATAAACGGACCATTCCTGAGTTGTAGTGGGGGGTGGCAAATCAATACATCTAACAAATTGTTGCTTCTCCCATCTTGAAAAATTACCCATATTGTTACAGCTAAGACTTATGTGATGGAAAAGCAAAGAGAGTTGAGAGACAGCTGGAATGAAATTGCATCTGAATTTATACTAGATCTTCAATAAAGACACTGTAAAGCACTTCTGCTGAGGACTTTTCCCCACACCAAACTAAAATCTAAAATCAAACCCCCCTCCACATGAAGTTCTTGAAGCTATTTTTTTGTATTAGGTGTTATCTCAGGGTGGATACAGGCATACATCATACATGACAGAAAAATAGTTAGAAAAATATATTTGCTGCATTTTAAGGCATTTCATTTCAGGGTAGAAAAACTCTGTCCAAGTGAAGCGGTGTGAATACAGATGACCAGTTCAGCAAACAAGTCTTATTCCGGGAGGCAAATGTGGGGTATAGAAATTGTAAGGAACCTAAGAAGAATAATTAATAAAGAATAATAAGAATAAGAATAGTATAAGTAAGGAATAGATAGAGGAGGATACAATGAGTACAATGGGGGGCACGGATTTGCATTTCTTAATATACCCGTGCAGGATATAAAAACCCGCTGGCTTTGTAGAAAGCCAAAACTCCAGGTTCATTGAAGCCTAGCAAATAAACACGATGTCTTTTCCTTTGCCCATGGATAGGTGTTCTTGGAAGTTTCCTTCACAAACTTATCAAACTTTCCAAAACATCAATAGAGAAATATGAGATAAATATAATGGATTTGCTCTGTTAAGATATAATTGTATTTCTATTATTGGTATTTATATCAATTTGATCATAAACTTCAGTGTAAACACTCCCAAGGATGCTAAGGACACCAGTAAAAAGCTAGTCTATAAAAGTCAGCAAGACACTCCTTAATTTTTCTTTCCTATTTCTGGCCCATTCTGTCCATATTCTGGTAAGTAATTCTACCAGTTTTCTTAAGCGGAATCTAAAATGTAACGGATTGCTTTCTTGGTCCAGACACAGAATGGTGTACGATTTTTTTTGACACATGAAATAATTTGTTTACATGGAAATACAAAATATTTTAAACAAATCAAATATATAGATAATTTTGACAATAGAAACTGAAAATCATAGGAGTGGAATTGGGAAGGGACAAACAATTTGTTCCATAAAAGCACAGTGACAACAGAACTTTAATGGGAAAAAATTTCCTCTGAAGGAATTTGTTGAGTTACAGTCTGGGATGATTTTAAGTGTAACCCACAGGTTTCTGTACAGAAAAAGGCGAGAAAACAAAAAAAGACAAACAATCAGGAAATAGTTTTTTTCGTGGAGTTTTTCAAGAAGTGGCCTTGTTATAGAAGATTTATCTGATGTTCACCAGAATCTGGGAAATAAATGGGAGAAATGAAAACAAGCTGTGGAGTGGGTCTCCTGTTCATCAAGTCCCCAAAGGACCAGGCATCCATTCAACATTTTTTTTCCCAGAAGACAACCCGCCCTTGTTGAACATGCCTAACCACAAAGTGATTCCAGTGGAATAATGGATTCTAGGAGCAGAGAAATGAGGTTTAGACAGGGAAAGCCTCTCGGAAACACCATCAAAATCCCACAACAGATGGCGATATGTTGGAAGTTGACCTTTTATTATCCATCTAGGGCATTGGAGAAGCTTGACTGTATCTTTGTAACCATCTCAACAACCCAATCAGACAATCCACGAGGCGAAAATGCCGTAAGCAGTAAGGACCATGCCAGTTCTTGGATTCTGTGGTCCATCTGCCAATCGCAAACAAAGTTTTGGCAATCTAACAGTTTAAAAAAACCGACATAAACAATGCAACCCATCGCTCCAGGCAAAAAGGAGTCTCAGAATAAAACACTGGTAGAGCAGGCAAACGGCGTCTGGAACACAACAGCTGGGAAGGTGAAATTGGAACCACTCTAGACTTCCCAAGAGTAGAGTGTAATTGCAGATCGACTTTCAAGAATAGGCTGCCAGACCCGAAAAACCAACCACCCAAAGGAATAAGGTATGTTAATGAACCAACATCAGAGGCAGTTCGTTTCTCCCTCTAAAACAACTCAACACTGGTGGTCGTCCCTCTCCTCTTTCACTCTTCTTTCCTTCTGTTTGCAACGCAGGAGCTAAATAGAGAAGCAGAAGTTGCTCCGCCTCTTTTTTGGCTGGCCAAACATCGAGGAGTTGCACAGAGAGAATGAGGTGGGGAAGCGTCTGTGAGGTAAAAACACCACCTACGACAAAGAGTCATGTACAGCAGAATCACCAGAGAAAATCACGCAAAATGGCGGCAACTCAGTGAAGGACAACGCCGAGAGAGCCCTCGCACAAGTCCTGCAGGCGTCTTAGTGACACTACCATGGTGCACAGCAAAGCAAGTTACATAGGACCCCCAAATGCAATGTTCAAACACAATCAGGAACTGAAGAAGACACGCAGCAAGAGGCATAGGAGAGTCGGAGAGGGAAGCAGAAAAATCCAGAAAAAAAAGAACAAAAAATGGGGAGAAACATCTAGCATAAAAAGGCTGATGTTGTGAAACACTGAAATTCTGGACATGGGGCAACCAGGATCGGAAGGCACTAGGGAAGCCATTGAAATCCACAAACCCAAGACAATTTAACAGTAAGAAGAACCTTACAAGTTAGCAGTGTTGTGGCTACCAGTCCTGAAAAACACCAAAACAAAACCCCAAAAAAGCAAATGAAAACAAGCCAGGTCAGGAGTTTTCCAGCAGACAATGATCACATTAAACCGACACTAACTCTTTGCATATTCTGCCACCCTGGACGTCTTTCCATCAACAACAGAACAATACACAGATTAACATGGAAATCACTCCTCCCTAAACAGGTCACACTGTATGTAGTGTGTATGTGTGTTGTTTGTGGTGGCTCCCACTCTCTTCCATCCAGCTGTGGTGGGCATCGGAAGATGGCCACCACGATGAAGGTGAAACGTCAGGAATAAAATCTTCTAATAGGGCAGGGCCACATAGCTCAAAAGACCAGAAAATACACGTGGATGCCAACCATGAAAGCCTTTTGACTCAATTGAATATCATGGAAATTTCACTTCCATTCCTCATATCTCCAGTGCCAGCATACTGGAGGGGTGTTAAAAGTCCCAGAAATTGTTTTCCTTTTGCTTGCATTTGAAGAAGGCTTCTGTGAAACACATGCACAGTATTTGATATTTGTGCGATGTCTGTGATCTAAAACCAAGATTTACTAAGAATAATATATCCAATAAATTCAAAAGCTTTGAAAACATGTTGTTGTTGTTTATTAATGAACAATGATATTCTTTTCACAGTGTTGTCAGGATAGCGTGGGTTTAGCATTGAATTTCTAGGGCTAGAGGTTTCATGATTCTGGCCTATGTAGGTTCCTGCTTTTGCCTGGAAGAGAAATGTGTGAGGAGGCTGGACACTTAGCATCCACAATGTCAAGAAATGTTGTACAATAATTGATGGCAAAGTACACTACACGTGAGGGGGCTGTAAGATTTTATTGGCCCGAGTGTATAGTTTTCCCCCCCTCTCAGGATTATGTTTCATTATAGTTATTGTGATCTTTTCATAGGAATGAGTAGCATACACACTGTTCTGTGGGGAAGATATGTCTATTAGAGATATACATGAAATACAGTAACAGTTCAGTGCTGTGTGTGAAGTGGAGATAGGACAAAAAATCATAAGTTTTGCGTAGCAGCTTACGAATATCATTCTACATGTCATTATACAGAATTTCTTAATTATTTTCCCATAAAAATTTAAGTGATTTTTTTTAACATCAAATGATTTTGAAGGCATAATTATATGAAGTGTGTTTATAATTTCCATAGTGTTCCAACCACAGTTTTACAGTTTACTACCGGACTATTGCTGCAAGTGTCATTCAGCAGGGCAATTCAATGACTTATACCATCAGAAGTGAAGAAACTAGCTGAATCTCTGGAGAATATTAGATGATACTCCATTTATATATACCTGATAGCAATAGACCCTTCTGGCTTTGAAAACTATTTCCGATCACACATTTATAAAAAGAGCAGCCGGATCCCAACAATCCTCAGTTGATCTTAGAGGCTAGACTATTTTACAAACTGCGTTTAATTATGGTGAGGGATTTATTAAATAGGTTTTAGTCAAAATGCCAAAATCGACCAGAACTTATTTCACCTTCAATTTGTGGACTGGAAAGATAGGTGAGGAAGGATCACGCAGAGGCTGCTTCATCATGAGCAATGCACTGTCCCGTTTGCTTTTCACATCTCAGTACCATGTTTACCAGTTCTCCTGACACCAGGGAGAGGACTTGAAAAGAGAACCATCTCATATCACTCTGCTATCAAACATACCTGCTTCCTTGATTGCCTCCTATGGCAAATCAGCTAGAAAGAAACAGCCTCATTGAAACCATTACCTTTCCTTTTTGGGGAGTAACAGATGGGAAGTGTTACCACAGGATCAGGCCCCCCATCACCCTCCTATTTTGATATCATCTAATGTTAAAGGGACTTGAGGCAGTGACTGGGTGGGGACCTGAAAGGCAATCCGAGGCTGAACTCTGACCATAACTGTTTGGTCCAGCAAAGGAGAAAGCAAGCCACCACCACAATGAGCCTACCCTGCCATCACACATCTCTTTTGTCTTGGAGGGCAATGGAATCTGGCCAAAGGAGATGGTTGTGATACACAACGACACTGCCCAGCAGCAGGATTGCTTGTCTGAAATAATTTACACCATTGTCCAAACATTTACTACAAGCTTCCAACCATCCTTTCTCATGGAAAACTTTTTAGCAGAGTGTAAATCCATAATACCTGAACAATACTGCCCTGGGACACTGATTTTCAGGATATATACCGTGCCTGGACACTTTTAATTTGGTCCATTTGTAACCAGGCAGACACCTCTTTCAGTTTACTAGACTCCTCATAAGCCAGCCACCCCACTTCTTGCTGGCTATTGAGTCCCTCTGTTCCGGATGTCCCATATTTTGAACCAAGCTTCAAGGTCGGTAGCAGTATCACCATAAAACAGGTGCCTCTATCATTTCACCCTTTCCACCTTTTGCTCAGTTTCTTATGGTGTGCACAAGTGGTGTGCTTGTGTGTGTGGTGAGTGAGTATTCCTTAATAAAAACTAAAACCCATTGGAGGCTGCCTGGAATTCTGGTGGATTTGGAACCATTGTACATAGGGTGTTGATACCTCTGTGCCTGGCCAAAAACATATTTGAACAGTTTTTTTCTTTATATATAATATTTATTAATTTAAAATTACACAAGACATAAAACTGATAAAGTGAATAACAAAAAAGAAAGGGGGGGAAGAACAAGAAAAGAGGAGAGAAAAAAGGAGTTATAGAAAAAGAGAGGGAAAGAAAGAAAGTAAAAAGATAAAAAAGAATAAAGCACAAATTGTGCGATCTATTTCATCATCCGTTCGCATTTTAATCTCTCTAATGTACTTCACATTTGTGTTCCTTAATAAAGTAATTCTTATCCCAACATAACTTATTCAATATAAAAAATAATAACAGCTTGCTTAGGCTAAAGATAATAATAGTTCAAATTTTTGTTGTAATTTGTACATATTCAGAGTCAGTTTTACAGTACTTAAGATATTGAACAATTTTTGTATAGATTATTTATTTATTATTAGCTTATTTCCATATTTTGGATATATTCTTCATTTTGCCTTCATACTGTTGTCTGTGCTTTCAAATAAATATGGAAATATGGAATTGTTGAATTATTAATTTAATTATACCTTTGGGTAGGTATTATATTGCTTTAATAATTTGAACTATTGCAATTCCCCTAAAAAATATTAATTGTGGGGTGCCGCCCAGACTCTAGCATTTTGGATCAGAAGAGAAGAATAAAACTTTCTTGGGAGTTAAATTAGAACCATAAAAAGGAGAAGGGAGAGGAAGAAAAAAAGGGAATGTAGCCCACCTTTAAGACAAGTGGTTTAGATGTGTGTGAGCTTTCATGACTAAAAAGCTAATACTTCGGATGCATACCAAGTGGTAATTAGTTCTCAAGTATAAAGCATATTTATACAGTTGTGGGAATGGATTACACAGAATAGGACACAGAAAGAATTCACATTGGATCCTTGTCCTAAATTGTCAAAGGGCTGAATAAGTTTGATGCATGTGTCTTCAATAGTTACAGGTGGGTCAGTCAATTTGGGTGTGTAAACCAATCTGCCGTATGAAAAGTCAGTTTCCTTTGGGTTCAAAACGCGCGTCTGAGATGATTCCTTCTCATGTGTACAGGAACAAGGCTCTTGTATTAATCATAGAGTCTGTGCGGGAAGTTTTTGTTTTTATACTTCTGCTAATCACGGGATTTGTAATAGATAATAGAAAGAGAGAAAGGTGTACACCAGTTGGATAGACTAAATAGGAGGTCACTGGCCTGAATCTGCAAGGACCTAGCAAGAGCAGCAGAGGACAGGGATCTTGGCGGTATCTTACCTATAGGGTGGCCATGAGTCTGGGATGTTTGAGGGAAGTTATTAACAACAACAAATTCAATTACTGTTTCTCTTTTTAGTCTTCTTTTGTAACTTCTTTGTTCATGGTTCACAGTCTGTTATTCTCTTAGTGCATGTCCAACAAGGTTGGAATATTCTGGACCTAGTTTCTAATGTCAGATTTGTGACCATTAATCCTCTTGTATAGAGACTGTGTAGTTTGTCCAAAATAGAGTGTAGAGGGACATTTCTGGCATAGATAGATAGATAGATAGATAGATAGATAGATAGATAGATAGATAGATAAATCTTTTATTTTTATCCCACTTTTCTGTAACTAGACAAAGCGGTTCACAATACAGTATATTAAAATATCCACATTTATAACATTATATCCCAAATTCCCCCCCCTTAAAACAGGATTAAAATGTTACAATTAAAATATCTATTAAAAACACAATTAAAAACACAATAAAAATATAACAAGGACAGAGCAGTGGGCTAATACATGATGTGGGGGCATTCATTCTGTGGCTGGGCACTTTAATCAGGATGATATCCATCACATAAGAGCAATTAAATGTTCTGAATGATGTTATTGTCATCTATAATATTACTCCCAGAGTAGGTATGGGAATATAATACAAAGGGTACACACACATCTGGGTTTGTGGCAAGGTCTTGTCCCTGCATTGCCATCCATTTTATGTATCCTATCGCAAATGAGTATGTGATAACAATTTAGAAGCTGTCTGTTGGTCAATAAAGATCTGCTCCCAGAAATTGTTAGAGGGCTCTGTTATTCTCCAGAATTGATTGTAGCTCCTAGACAATTTATTTGAATTGTCTCAGCTGGAGACTGTAAGGTGACCACTTGTTGTGTTCTGTCATTTTGTGGTTTTGGTCTGTCTTGCAGTAAATGGTTTCCAGGTATTAACTGCAGATTTGTTTCTTCACTCCCTTAATTAGGATTGTAGTTCAATAAATGCCTGTTGTAAATCCAACAGTTTTGAATCACTATATTGTGGGTTTGAGCAGATGCAGTTGTATCAGAGGGACTGAGTGTAAACAATAGATTTGGTAGTGGTTCTGGGCAGAATCTAGAGACATAAGTATGTGCAGCAAAGTGAATTTTCAATGGAATGTGGTGTTTAGATTCTCCCTATGCAGTTGCACAATGGTGTCAAGAAAGTGAAATTTGTGTGTATGTGAATTTTTCCCATTCTACCAAAATTTCAACAACCTCCACCCTACCATCAACCTGAACCTGATTCAAGAACCAGCTTTGTATCTGTTAAAACTCATACAAGAATGAAAACCAGTTCGTCTTAAATGTGCTGCCACATTTATTTATTTTCTCCCCTTCCCCTTTGAGACTAACATGTCTATCTCTTTGAAAAGTACCTTAAAAGTAGCCTACAAGCTCATAATGGGTGGAATAAGTATAAATTAGGGGTGACAATGCATTGGTAACAATGTTACTTATAGGATAACTCATACCTTTTACTACTTCCTAAAATATATTTTCACTCCTTCCTGAAAAGCAAGGAGAAATATGGCCAACCAGGCCTCTCTCAGGAGAGTACTTCTAATATTTGAAGCAATGACCAAAAAAGGCATATATAAAAACATATAATCCAAGAGTGTCAACAAAAAGTAAACCACCATTAATCAAAGCCAGAAGCAACAGTAATTTCCTCATGAAAGGTCTTGAATCACACCCACATACAAATATCTTTTATTCTGTACACTTTGTTATCAAAGACAATAGAAATATATATTCATGCATCATATGGGTAACTTAATTCCATTAATCTTGGGACAGTCTCACTTTACTTTATTACTATAGGTTGAGACTTCCTTATCTGGAATTTTGAAATCTAGATACTCAAAACACTTTTCCAACTTTTTCATGGATGGCTGTAATGGTGACACCTCTGCTTTCTAATAGTTTAATGTACACAAACTTTGGAGTTTTTCACACAGCTAAAAAACCTGGCTTACCTTTCCTGGTTTGAACCCTTTTCTGGGATGCAGCAAGGTATCATTGCTCACATTTTACCACCAATTCCAGGTCCCGCCTAAAACCCGCCTAAATTCCAGCTGTCAGCCATACTTAGCTGGCTGATTTGCAAAGTTGGGACTGGCTGAGAGTGGCTGGGATCCAGATTTGAGGCGGGTTTTATGCGGGAGGCAAAATGCGAGCAATGATAATCAACTGCATCCTGGAAGAGGATTCAAACTGGGAAAGGTAAGCCGAGTTTTTTAGCTGTGTGAAAAGCTCCTTTGTTTCATACACAAAATTATTAAAAATACTGTATAAAATAACCTCCAGGTTATGTGTATAAAGTGTACATCAATCATAAATGATCTTTGTATTCTATATTATCTCCAACATATCTCATGTTTATATATATGCAAATACAAGTATTCCAAAATGCTAAAAAATCCAAACTATTTCTCTTCCCAAGTTTTTCGGATAAGTGATACTTAACCTGCATTCCTCCCCCTCTGAGCAATTCAGAGTATGACCTTCCCATTTTTGCTCAGCAACCATCACATATGAAATTCAGTACTGGACAGTTATCATTTTGATTTCCCACAGTGGGAAATTGAAATGGCCTGAGAACATGTTATGTCACGTATATCATGGAGAAATTAAAACTGCAGCCACCAAGCACTGATTAGTGTGCTGCTGCTGCTCACCACCAGATAAGCCCAGTTACTCATCACAGGCCCAGTCCATCAAAATGTACTGTGCCAATAACTGTCATATATCTAGGTCTGGCACAAATAGCTTCATTCAAAGAAATTCCTAGAAAAGCTCTTTTAAAAAAAGGTCTAGTTGAACAAAACTCACCAATTGTTTGAGTGCCCCAATAATGATAGATGAAGTCCTAGGAAAAAGACTAGCACAAGATTCATATATTGGACTTTATGCTTATGCTTCTTTATTTAGGTATCAATGTGTGACTTATTTTCCCATGCATACATATAAGGCAATCAGTTGGGTGGGCTCTTTGAAAAGCTGTATTAACCAGTTTTCTTGTCAAGGAAACATATCATAAATAGGTCTTGGACTGCTAACCACAGAAACCTCCTTGCCTCATATATCATGCTTGGATGAGACTTTCCTCAGAGCAAGGGAAAAGGGGGAGTAAAGCAGTTGTCAGCGCCATCCTACCCCAAAAGCTTTGCTATGAAGAAAGATCACTGAGAGTGAATCACTGAGATTGTGGAGGGAGGAGGAGAGTGGTAGTAGAAGGACAATATAGTGGTGTGAGAGAAGAAGACAGTGGTGGTGGCTTAAGAAAGCTGTGAGAAGCAGTCGTGGTGGACAACACTGTGTCAGTGGGAGGAGAGCATAGCAGATGGTAGCAGTTGGTTGAGAGTGGCAATGAAGAGCAGAGTGTGTCCTCTCACTTAAGGCTTTGGGACACTTATAGATTATACTCCTTTTCCAAACATGAATATTGGTTCCTGTGACAAATCACTGCTCTGAATACACATTTAATCTGGCAATCAGCATTATAGAAATTGGTGCCTATCATTATCTTAGAACTTAAAATAAATATCCTTTTGGTCCTGAATTTTGTATTTCATCTTCTGGCTCAAGACACATAATGAAGGTAAGATCATTGAAGAGTTCATAGAGTAAGAAATTTCCCACACCTCCTTGACATAGGTGGCCAAACATTAAAACATAAAGGTAATAATTATACAGTAGGCACTTTGGCAATTTTTGTACTCTGCTGTCTCCAACATTTTAATGTCAAAAAGATTAATAGTTGCCCTAAGCCTTTTATAGTTTAATATTTGACACTTTAATAATATGCAAAGAATTTCTCAGGACAGCAGTGTGAACAAAGAGTACAAAATGCTACATTTACCCAATAATTGGAAAAGCTGTGAAAATTAAAAACATGAACAGACCGGGTCCAGCGTTCAGATGAAATTCTACCTCCTTTGCAAATAAATTCAATGTAGATCTTGAGTTGTGGAGAAAACATTGCCCTTCCTGGTAGATGATGCGGGAGACATATCTCAATGATTGATCACATTCTTTACTAATGTGCAATCTCTATCATCTGCAGCTTTTATTGAGCAATTATGTTCTCTGAAAATGGAAGCTTCCTGCTAGGTGCTGTCACATTATATGTGCAGGGTCCACTTGTTCAAATATTATGCCTGAACGAGAAAGCTGTACCTCTGAAGGGGATGCAGGGCTACATATATTGACCCAATTTTCAATGTTGCTATGGGTGCCAGCACCATCCTCTTTGTTTCTCAGTTTGTCACATATAGTGGCAAACCTTTAAAACAGTCACTTTGATCAAAATGTAAGGAGAACCATCTGTCCAATCAGAAAACCTATTCTTTGTGTAGTTTAGAGAGAACCTAGAGGAGCTCTCTGCTTAGAATTCTAATTATCCCCCTTTATTTGCAAATCACAGTATTCTGTAGGATGATGCCATAGTAGCCACAACACAAAAAATGTATACTGTGAAAGGACTCCTGGTATAGTAGGACTCCTAGTTACCAGAGGATCCTACTTGTTTTGCAGCAAATGGGTGCAGAAGAGAAATCCATCCAGAACTTGCTGTTATTTGTAACAAGAACTAGCAAAGGATAGATGGGGAGAGGGACATGGGAGAGCGACTGCCTCCTCCCTGTTCAGATGTCCCATCTGAACATGACTGAAGTATTCATACAAAGCAGATTGAGCAATTCCATTAAACTATTGACTTTTGTGGGCATTAGAAAAGGGAAAATGAACCAGCTTTGAAAAGAAAACAAGGTTGGTTGTCACATCCATTAAAAATCTATTATGGTGAATCTTGTGCATTATGTTACAGATATTACCGAGGCATTCTATTTTCTATGGTGGGGTTAAGTGCTCAGCTATAAAACCTCTAATTAAAAGCAATAGGAGAGCAATAAAATGCTCAGCACTATCACTTTACAGTAAACATGTGGTAAAATGAGTAACTGGGATGTATTTGTAAGTATCTGGCTCAATTTGGTTATATTTAGTAGTATTTCATGTCAGGAACTCAACAGAGAGTTTGAAGAAAATTTTCACAAAAGGTTTGAATCAGTGCTTAAAATGCATCTTCTTTTAAATGTTTAATTTGCCATAAACCAAGCTTCCCTACATGAATTAGATATGGGGGAGGAATAAACACCCTGCTGGGCTGTTGCTGCTGAGACAATCTGTGGTCTGTTCACTTGAGATACTCTGCATACTGTTTACTCCATCACAAATAAGAATATATAGTCTCTGCAAAGCACTTTACATTACCCTATCTAAAAAAAATCTGCATTTTATTTTCCATTTTGATGTTAATGTATTTCCCTCCCCCTCATATTTGTACACAACTGAATGCTTGGTTTTGAATCGAATAGGTGAATCACAGGATGCTTCTATCGATGCTTTACCAGCAGTTTACTGCTAGTTAAGAATATTCTGCCTCTAGAGCCCATGAAAATTATCTTGTGTTAGTGAATCAGTATCCTTTAAAATTCCTCAGATATTTCATATGAGGCACAGTAGACAGATCCACACTCTCTTTATTTTTATGACATATTTGGTGAAAATCATAGGTCATAGACAATTCTATAAAATACTGCAGATACTGTAGAATCTCCTTTGGCTTCAATCAAATCTCATTTCAAATTGGTTCTCTAACACTGAAGTTTACCGCATTAAAGTTGGAATGGCCCTTAAGCATTCTTAAAGGGACCGTTCTTGGAACAGGAGGCGGCGGGGAATGCTGTATATCGCACATCGGGAACGCCGCTGCCAAGCGTTCCCATTCTGTTCTGGAAGTGTTCCAGAGGGCCGATTTTTGAGAATGCTTCAGAAAGAGTTCCTGAAAATCAGCCCTGCATTACTTTAATGCAGTAAACTCCACTGTTTAATTAGTCTTATGGTCTCGACAAAGAATGGGTAACTGTAACCTTTCTGATACAGTTGGACTCCAATCTCATTATTCCTTACCATTGCCTATCCTTCCGCTGCTGGGAGATGTGGTCTTATGTGGGCAAATAATTCTAGAGCAAATTTAAATCTACAGAATTGAAGCACTGCTGTAAAACAACATTGATAGATATAGGGACTGGCAGACAACCCTTTTTGGGTGGTCTGTATCCCACCCATAGTTTCATATTTTATATCTTGAACTAGCATGATCTTAAGAGGTTACAATGACCTTTTGGAATACCAGGTGAAGCTCTCATGGGCAAAGTAATGAAGACCTGTGACCATTTGCATAATTTAGGTAATAATCACTCCTCCCTCGCAAGTCCTCTGCATTTCCTCTTGCACCAAGAAACAAAGGAGGTCTTGTTGCACCAAAGTACAATCCAACTCTTTCTGCCTACCCCTTGTTGTGTTTCCAGCAAAAAGTCCCTGTCATCACACCCTGGGATTGTCCTAATCCAATCACTTTTATTACCCTAAAGTTAAAGTCATCAACCAGTCCAGAATCTCATTGTTAACTCCTGGGAAAGAACATCAAATCTTTGTTACCTCGCAAGATAGCCCACCACTAGTTTTCAGGTATAAATATTGCTCCCAAAACCAAGGCCTCTGCACACACAATACACATATATTTTTCCCAGGCTGTGCTCCATATATGAGCTGTGTCTCCCTCAGGCCTGTCTGGGCCACTCCCATTTTCCATAGTCTACTCTTCAAAGAAGTAAATATCACTCTCTTTAAACTCCTCATACTTCACTATCCACTGTCCATGTTTCCATTTTGTTATTTCTGAATGCTGTCTGTTTGAATTGCTATAGTGTGTGTGTGTGTGTGTGTGTGTGTGTGTGAGAGAGAGAGAGAGAGAGAGAGAGAGAGAGATATTTCACTCTGCAGTCTTCTAAATAAATCTTTCTGAATTCACCCAAACATGGAGTCTTCATCAGTTATTACTGATATACACAGGTGTCAGCGTCCTAAAGGTTATGTAGCCTCTTGCAAAGCTAATTTCCCCAACATTTAAAGCAACACTGAGATAAAAGATTTCCATATCTAGCTGAATCTCTGCTAAACTGTCCATGAAACATCCCTGAAACGTGGAAGAAGCACGTCTGTGTAGAAGCCAAGCATGCTTCCTCAATCATCATGGAATCATCACTTCCTCTAGCATCTCTGAATCATCTCAAGGGGAGCAGATTGCCCAGGTTTCCTAAAGTTTGCGTTCATAGGAAATCTGCTCCCCTGGAACTATTCAGGGATGCCAAAAGGGAGCAACGATTCCATGACAATTCCGGTAATCCATGATGATTCCAGTAATAACTGAGGAAGACACAGCTAGCTATGGAAATCTTCTACATTTGTGGCAGCACTTTTTCAGAGGATTGGTTAGTCTAGTAATTGGGATTCTCTTCCATCAATGCACATTTGTTATAACTGTAGATCTACATGCTAATGTGCTTTAAAAGCTACATTTAACTGTTTCATGGCTTCATTTTACTCTCCTTGAGTTTTATGTACCCTGTAAAGAGGTCTGAAGTACAACTATCAGTAGGAATTCAGCTAGTGTGAGATAAGAGCTGATAAAGGTGTTATCTCTCTGTCAGCAGGAATTATCTTTATTTCTCAGTTTCAGGGGGGGAAGAAAAGGTGGAACTACAGCCTCTCCCAAGCTTACAAAGATAATGTCAAATCCTCTACAAAACCAATCCTACTAGGATATATAACCCACACTTGTAGGAGTTTCTCTTTGTTCCAGTTTCAGAAATAGGAATGCCAGGACCTTATCAGGGAACCTGAAAGTCTCATTTGTTGCTAAGAGAGCAATATGAGGTCCAGGGCTTCAGCATTCAGTTTAACAGATGTGAGAACACTTCTATTTCTGCACCTTTTTATCCAGCTAATTGTCATCAATAAAGGTATAGTCTGTACTGACAGTGACATAGTTTTACTTCAGTGTATCCTTTAAATCTGAACTAAGCAGGCCCTGAGTGGATCAGGCCTTTAAGATCATTGGTTATAGAATGAAAATCCTTAGCTGATTTGTGGCAAATGCACTCAAACCTTTTCTCAGTAAATGTTGTGGACTCTAAAAGTTTGTGTTGTACATGTTTATATTCCAGAGATATGGTAGGTATGTCAGGAATGACTAATATATCTCTTTTTAAATTTACCACTGCTCCTCCTGCACTGTTATGACCTCAGTGGGATCCCTCAGTGGGGTCCATGTGCCTTGGTCCAGGCCTTGGAGGTAGAGAGGAACTGCTGGACCTCTTACCCTTTCCCTCCACCATTTCCTTCTCCTTCTGTGTCATGTCTTTTTAGATTGTAAGCCCGAGGGCAAGGAACCATCTAACTAAAAAGATTGCATGTACAGCACTGTGTAAATTTACAGCGCTTCATAAATAAAGGTTAATAATAATAATAATTGTCTGATGCCAAACCTCTGAAAAGATAGGATCCAGGACTGAGAGTTTCTTTTCAAGTCAGAATAGTAGTAGGAGAACTGAGTAGGTTTATACCTTTGCATTGGTCATTCTGCAGTATGTTTTATGCATTTTGCTACCATGATCCACATCTCTATCTAGTTCTACCTGTGTTATGTAGACTGGGGTGGGTACCTGTTTTGTTCTGCCTCTCCCATATAGTTTCCTCTGGCTAAGCTGGCCAAGAGCCTGAACAGACAAGCCAAAATAAAGCTTCTTCAGGTCACTTTGGAGGTATGCTGTTTAAATGATGCATGCATCCTAAGTGTCTGGAAGCTGCGCTAAAGCCATGCTTCAGTCCTAAGGACCAGAGCGCAGTTTTGGCACAGCTTCTGGCCTCTTAAGATGAGTGTGTCATTTAAACATCATACCTCCAAAATGACCCAAAGCAGCTTTATTTTGGCCTGTCTGTTCAGGCCCAAGACTGCTGAGAGTTGTAGGGCATCTAAAAGGCCACAGTTGCAAATCCCAGCACCATCTCTTAGGGTGGAACCATTGCAAAACAGTATCTCTGTCGCCCATTCAACAATTAGACCAGGTAGCCTGGCTTGGTATTAAAAGCCTTTGCTAAATCCAAAAGAATAATCAAGATTATTATGTCATGTTTGCTCCTGGATGGTCATGCCACAAATCAGCTAAGGATTTTCATTCTATAACCAAGTCTTATTGAAGTGGACTGTGATCAAAGATGAACAAAGTGTTAGGGCTATCCTGCTCCTAAAGGATCAAATCCAAGGTTTTGTAGGTGTTCTTGGATGCAACATTGCTACTGTAGACACAATGGACTCAGCAAATCAGCTTTTATCAGCTTAACATTATATTAAATATGACTCTATCAGGGCAAAGATAGTCAAGCTACACTTGTTCATGCTATGTATAAAATATGGGACATCCTTTAAAAACAATCCAGAAATGTTTGGTCCAAATCTGGGTACCAAGATTATTAACAGGAACTGTAGAATATCATCATAAAGTGCCAGTGCTTCTTGATCAAAGATCTTTCAGTTCATTTCTAGCTAGGCCTAGCCCCAGAATACTTTAACTGATCCAGTTAAGCTTCCTAAAATATTATCTCATGCCATGTATATTTCACGATACCCTAAGCTATCTTCAGAGGCCATCCTCTAGGATCCTATCTTACATGAAATGAAATGCACTACTAAGAAAGACAGGGTCTTACTATTACATAATCTGCAAGATTTCAGAGATGAAAATCAATACACAAATGGACAAACAACATCAGAGTGTGAGGAAGATGGCTATCATTATTAATGTGGAAAAATAGGCAAGCTAGAGCAGGCTGCAGCAGTTTGATTTTGCAGGAGTCTACTCCACAGGGAAGGGATACGCATTGCCTCCTTCTCTCCTCTCCATTCTTTGGATTAATTGAGTGCAAGCCAGTTCTGTACTCAACTCAGTTTGCTGCAATTGAAATAAGGATGGACAAAGGGAGAATGTAGGAGGAAGAGAGAGAAAGTGGAAATTCAACAGTAGTTCAAAATGTGGGGTGTCAAAGGATTAATCTGCACTGTCTATGAAAGATCAGAACAGTTGGAGTGTGTGTTATTGGAGGCAGTTATTGCTAGAGAAATGTCAGTAGGGTTGAGGATTTTACTACTTCCTACAGAGTCATGTTCTACAATCAACATGCAGAAACATACAGTAGCATACATACAGTATGACAGCTGTCTAAACATTCAACACAGAAAGGTGCAGAATGGAAAGTATTGCTGCTCAGAATCATTTATAACATTGTGGTGTTGCACAATGGCCAATAGTGGCAAGCATGAGTGGAAATAATTTCAGTGGCCTAAGGTTTCAGATCTTTGACTCATATGTCCCACCATCCCTCCCAGTTTCTGCATATCCACCACTGAGACACTAATGAGGCAACACTCTTGGATCCAGTAAAGCCTTTAAGTAGTTATGTGGTGTTGTTCTTATCTCACAGTCTCCTAGTGATCAGCACACATTATCACCAGTGAGAATGGAATGGTATAAGAGAAAATGAAAGTTCAGCCTGAATATTTAAATTAGATTGAGGCTGCTTCTCATATTAGCATTCTTTATATGTTTGCAGGGAAACAATCAACAAATGGCCTGAAGCTCTTTGTAATGCAAAAATGACCAGATATAAACATAGCAAACACATATGACAAAGCTCCAAATGCATAGGACCATTGGTAGTCATGTTTTGGACTCAATTTCCCACAGTCCCTAATGACTGACCATGCTACCTAATGCTGATGGAATATTGGAAGGACAGAATACATGGAGAATATCAGATTTCTAACCATTGACCTTGATATTTGTTCACAGCTTACATATCTCCAAATGCATCTGACAATGCACATATTAAAAAAATGATGTACTGCATCTAAATGTATTTGTCTCTCTCCAATGGTATTACATTCTCAAGTAGGAAAAATAATAGAAAAGCCGACCCTTAGTTATCTCCTGTTACCTCCCAGGCCCTTTTGGATTTAGTACAAGATATTGTTGTCTTTATCTATACTGAAATAAATGGAACTAGCCTTGCTGTTGAGACCTGTTGTATATATAAAGAGATCTCACAGAACAATTTATTTCTCCTTTTTTAAAAAAGTCAGTTGAAAACTGCTCTGAAATTCTTTATTTTGGGGGGATAATGAAGTTACCAAACAGAGACAGTATCAGAAAGAAGTTGATAGGTTCGCCTTCCATTTTATCACTAGGAAAATAAAGCTATCTCTTTAAAGGTGAGAATGAGATTGCTTTATTGCATGTATAATTTGGTACAAACTATTAGCTCCAAGCCCAATTTCGAGCTGAGTTATATTAAGCTATAGTCTTTCCCTTCAATATCTAATCAGAAATAGATTAAAGAAACCTCATGAAATCACTTTTTAGTGGGGTGAAGGAGGGGAAAAAAGACAAATGAACTTTAATAGGTTTGGGTTTTCTAAGTGTGCCTGGACAAACCACACAATAAAGGCTTGAGAGATTACTATACACTGCAGGGAGTTTAGACTTTCCTGGGTTTCTTATAGTTGGTTTCATTTTATTGGAAGGAGGGAGATGATCTTATTGAAAACAGTTGGTTGGAAGCCAGAGGTTTCTTGAGGCTACAGAATCTTCTCCATGAATGCATTTTGTAAATACTCATTAGGATGCTATTTCCTAAATTGGCTCCTTGTTATATTGTTTCTAAAGTCTAGGTTTTTCTCTTATTTTTATTTGGGACTTTATAAAGAGGGCTGCATGATCATGAAGGTTTTATTTCTTTATTTTTTCCCTTTTGGCTAACTGAGAGTAATAATTAGGATGCTTATCAATGTATTTGTGCACACCACTAATATATTATACTTGGCTATCCCTTGCACTTCATGATTGTTTGAATTACTGAGATATATCCATTAACCTTTTTGCACTTGGCAAGTATACCTATATATTTCTAACTGTTATAACTTCCCCTCATCCAAACAGATTGCAGTGTGTGAAGAAGCAGCACAGTTCTCACTCTCCTTTGTTTCTGTCACTTTGTGTTTTTGCATGGGCCAAGATGGTGCATGATGAAAAATCCAAAATATTGACTGTTGATGCCTATATGTCCCATTTTAGGCAGTGCTTTTATCTTGGACTAAATGTGTGATGAATTTTTAATGTTCACTGTGTTTCTTGGAATGTGATCGGGATTTTAATACCATCTCAGTTTCATAGATAGATGTTTTCCTTCCTCCCTCATTGAAATCCCTGTTAATTTTGGCATGCCATTTAAAAAACACACACCATTGGTTGTAGGTATTTTCTCCATTGATTCAAACATGCTTGCATGTCTTTTCCAAATCTATACATTTCCAGATCTATGCATTTATGATAACTTTTTTTTCCAAATGTACACATGGAATGTACCCATTTTCCCACAGTGAAGCATGGCAGATTTTTCAGATTTCTGAAGCAAGATGTGCTTTGTTATGTTAACAGTCTTGAGGTATGAAAAGCTGATATTTTCATAGCGATATTCTTATACGTTTCCCCCCCCCACTATATTTAATAGTAGTAAAAAAAAAAAAGTTGCTCCAGGGCAATTTTGTTAGTCTTCATTGTACCCAAGGCACTGATATGAATTATCCTCAATAAATATTAATTGTTAGACTTTGATGTTGAGGCAGGGAGCTGCATCTTCCCAGAGTCTGAACAAATTTGTAAGAAGGTATGTCAGATAGGGCAGGGCAAAAGAGGCTGGATCCTAGAAAATTCAAACTCCATTCTAAAGTACATACTGGAATTTCTCTTCCTCCTGCCAATGAGGAAATTGTTTCATTGATGTATACAGGAGAGCACTGAATGCTTAACTGTCTTTCTCTGAAGATGCCAGCCACAGATGCTGATGAAACATCAGGAATAAACTCTTCTAAAACACATAGCCCCCCAAAACCAACAAAACACTATGGATGCTGGCCAAGAAAGCTTTCAACTTCACTTAACTGTCTTGTTTATTTCAAACCTGCCAAACTGTCTCAGGAACACTCCACCCCAGCTACTATTGTAAGGTATTGTGCAGTTTCCAGAGATGTTGAGCAATCTTATCTGGAGTTGAAAGAATGTAAAAGTCTATACTTATTTGGCTTTCTTATCTCCTCAGACCATCTAAGAATTATTCTTGTGAATTTTAGATGTGTTTTGTTTTAATATGTGCATATCTTATTTTTCCTTTTTAACTAATGTTTTTAAACTGATGTTTGTGAATTGTTGTTGCCCATTGCATCAATCCATGGGGACAGGTGAGTAAGAAATAAATGTTGTTGTCATTGTTGTTTGTGGTGTTATCAGTGGCCAGAGGGCATGTTCCTATCTACGCTCATCATTTTAAGCTCACGTTTTTGAACCATCCATAGATCAATTTTGAGGTCATGTTATGTCCCACCCAGAGGCATCCTCTTCACTTCAAGTGACAGCCCTCAAGACACACAGATACACAGGGACAGATGCAGACATCCAGACAAACACTCTCGCAAACAGAGACACACAGAAAGACATAGCGAAAGAGACAGAAGAGCAAAACAGACCAGCTTGGGATGGCATTGCAGCACTCCGGAGGCAGAACGTTTACATGCTGCATGCTCTAGGAGTGCTGAAAAGGCAAAAGGGGTGGGTTTTTTCCACCCAAAAAAGGAGAAGCATTTTGCTGCTTCTTTTTGGGGCAGAAAAATGCTGGATTGGGGCCGCAGCATGTGATTGCTATGGCCCTTATCCAGCGATCAAAGGGGTGGCATCAAGCTGCCCCTTTAGGACCATCTGTACCAACCCAGAGTCTCCAGATGATCTTCTTCATTTTGAAATCTCCAGACTTTCATCAGCTTGCTGATTTTGCTCTGATCTCCAGCCAGCTAGCTCACCTAGACCCTTCTTCACACTAGAGGATGGGAAAATCTGTATGTGTGTGCTCTAGTCTGTAGTCCTTTAAATTTAGGTACACTCTTCTAGCCCTTTAGATTGGTAAAGAGTAGGGTTTTTGCAAGCCAGTGTGTTGCAATGGTTGGAAGGTAGGACTACAACCCGCGAGACCATGGTTTGATTTCATGCTCTACCATGAAAGGCCACTGGGCAACCTTTGGTGAGTCACATGATCTCAGTCTCAGAAAACCCCATGATAGGTTCACCTCAGCATTGCCAATAAATTGGTAATGACTTGAAGGAAAACAATAATAACAAGTGTTTTTGCACCTGTGTTTTCCTCCCTCTTTTCTGTTGGGAAACAGCCTCTGTTGCACACATACTGTTCTGTCAGGCTTAATAAAGACATCATTGTTTGTGCTTGTCCTCAACTTGATTTTCTTTGTAGGGGTGCAGTAAGCTATTTGGGTTAATTGTCTGTTTTTAAAACTTTAGTATTTAAGGTCCTGTAGAGAGTTAGTGCCTGAGTTGTTCCCTCAAACCAATGAACCAATGAACCCCATGCACTGCTCTTAACAGCACCACTAGGTTGTTTTTTAAGCTATTACACAGATGATTTCATGACACTGGAAAGTATGGCAGGATTGTGAATAGGAACAGAATAGTTTTATGTGAATTTGCCCATAGCTCAGTGCAAAACACACCCAATACTCATTTTTAATTATCTTTCATGACTAGCATCTCAAGTTCATCTCTAAAACAATTTATATTAAAATTAGCCAAAAGTGCTCACTTGTTCTAATTAAAAGCCTTTAGGTAACAAATTATTGCAGCCCTCTTTTGACTGGGACAGACGGGTCTGATCTTTTTAATGTCAAAAGGCAAAGTTCCCACAAAACCTTAGAGAACAATTAACAATGACTCCAACAGCTGCCAGATCCAGCCTATATTTGGAGCTAATTGGTAAAGTTATGTGGGACTATGTGAAAGAGGACCAAAGATATCCACTAGGCAGATAAGGCCAAAGTTAAAAAAAGAGAGAAAGAGAGATTTTCTAGGTTAAATGAAGAACTTGTGTGATCTGTTCACATTTAAAAAAAGAAAGTGTCATTGCAAAAATAATGGAGGAAATGAATTTTCTTGCAGCAGTTTTATGTAGGTTGTCTGTGCATAGGACAGTTACATCACAACAAAGAAGTCTCATAAATAAAAGAGCCCTTTATGTGAAGCTGGGCAAATTTTCTTAGGTTTACACTGTGCAAATCCAGAATTTAAAACTTAATATTCCCTTAGGAAATAAATTGCACACTTGAAGAAATAGATTTGATGACTGAGTTACAAAAAATCTGTTTGTTTCTCTTCGTGCTAAGAAGAACATTAGTCTTGTACTGGTCAGATTTTTAAATACAGTACACTATTCCTTATGTAATTCACTTTTTTGGTTCTGTTCTGTTGTTCTTAGTTTATATTGTAAACTGTTCTGGGATATATATATTTTGAGGAGCACTGTATAAACATTCTACTTTGCATTGCAAACCATACTAGGGTATATATCTTTTTTAAAGACAGTATATAAATGAGGCCAAAGTCCTACATTTGACTTATCAAAATATGTGTAACTAACTATTGTCTCTAGGCCTGACATCCCAAACCTAACTTAACAGCCAACAGTCATTTCAAGCGGTGTAGGTCTGTTCTACTGGCAATCTGGGCACAACAGGATGATGTTTCCAGCATTCTCCTGCAAGCACTGCATGTGTAATGAGTAATTGTGGCAGAAGTCCTGTTTCTGATTATCATAGCTTCACTTTCTGGTGAAAAAATGACTTGAAATATCATTCTGAAATACCCAGTAGAACAGACCTCTAATGCCTGGAGATGCTTCCTTCAGTTTAAGGTGGGATTTGGGAGACATTAACAATTGTATGCAATGACTGTGAATGTACAGTGAGAGCCACTGAGTTGTAGCGGTTTGAGCACTGGACTAGGACTCTGGAGACCAGGGTTTGATTCCCAGCTTGGCCATCGAAACCCACTGGGTGACCTTGGGCAAGTCACACTCTCTCAGCCTCAGAGGATAGCCATGGCAAGCTCCCCACCCCCCCTCCCAAAAGAACTTTCCAAAATGATAAGGTTGCCTTAGGGTTGCCATAAGTCAGAAATGATGTGAAGGCACACAGCAACAAGCTTGAATCCATTGCTCTGTGCCCTAGTGTCTGATACAGCAGAATGCAAGCTTGCTCCATCTTCATTATGGAACCCTTTCAAATACTTAAATAGGGCTATCATGTCACCCCTTAATCTTCTCCAGGCCAAATGTTACCAGCTTCCTATGTTTCTCCTCAGATGGACCTGTTTTCCAGATACTTCACCGTTTTAGTCACCCTCCTCTGGACATGTTCCAGCTTGTTAACATCCTTTTTGAATTGTGGTGCCCAGAACTGGACACAGTATTTCAAGTGAGGCCTGACCAAGGCAGAATAAAGTGGCACGATTACTTCTCTTCTAGACACTATAGTTCTATTGATGTAGCGTAGAATTACATTGAGCTTTTTAGTTCCTGCACCATACTGTTGACTCATGTTCAACTTGTTGTATACTAGGACTCCTAGGTCCCTTTCACATGTAGTCTTGTTAGGACAGGTGTCCCCCATCCTGTATCTATGCATTTCATTTTTTTTCCTAACCAAGTACAGTAAATTACATTTTTCCTTGTTGAAATTAATTTTGTTAGTTTTGGCCCAGGTTTCCAATCTATCAAAATCATTTCAAACTTTGATCCTGTCCTCTGGGGTATTAGCTACTCTTCCTAATTTGGTGTCATCAGCAAATTTGATAAGTATGCCCTCTATTCTTTCATCCAAGTCATTGATAAAGATGTTGAATAGCATCTACCAGCTACCATGAGTCCTACCAGCATTACCAATAGCAAGGGATTCTGAGGAGGACCAAATGATACTTATCTCCTGCCTAAAAGCTTGTCCCAACTAAAATACATTTAATGAGTGGGGTTTTTAAAAATGCTGACATAACTGATCAATTGGTTTAATGGGTTTCTCTAGCTGGCACTAACAATTGGTTTTAGGATTAGGGTCAAAATAATTTAGCTTTCCAGATGTTGTTGGATTGCAGCTCCCAGTGTTCCTCACCATTAACAATCTATCTCAGATGGACATGCAGTCCAATAACACCTGAAGCGCTGAGTTATTTTCACCTTGATTTAAGACCTATCTACTTTGTACTGCTTATTTGATATTTTTTATAACTTATAATCATATATGGTGTGGCTGTTGTATGCAGGGTGTCTAATTATTATAGTATATGTAGTACAGGGATATAGAAGGGATCTAATAGGAATGAAGGGTCATAGAAAAAGACTGACGAGCAATAGCTTCAGGAAAAACAACAACAACTGAAAACACTCTTTCGCCTCATGCATCATTAACTTCTGGAATTAATTACCACAACATTCAGCAAGCTCTTCTAGTTTAGATAACTAGGAAATTGTCTTTGCATGATTGTTAGCCATGATGGCTAAGAACTGAAAGCTCACATTCATAGGTGATGGACAAAAAGAAATAGGTGATGGCTCTTTCTATAAATCTCAGGTCATAAGCTCTCAGGAGCATCTGACTGACTGCTGTTGGAGAGAGAGAACTGGGTTAGTTCATTTTCTTTTGATTCAGGAAGGAAAATTGCACCTCAGATTTTGAATGACACACTAAAATGAAGCTTGGGTAAGGCAGCACAAAAGAATAAATGCCATGGTTTGGAGTGTTTATTTCTTCTATTGATATATGGCTGCCTGATCATTTTTTTTTAAAAAAAAGAACAGGTGCTATAATTTAAACTTGTTCATGCACTCTGGTCTCTCTTGAAATACAGGGGTAGGGAATCAAGGGAATTGTAGTTTATTATGGCACCACAGCTCTCTGACAAGGAAGATTAGATGTCTCACAAAACTACAGGTCCCAGAATTCCCTAGCATTGAGCCAAGGCAGTTAAAGTGGTCTCAAACTCGATTATTTCTGCAGTGTGTTTTGGACCTTTATCTGTATGTCACTCTCCTCACAAACAGTGCCCATGCTTTATCAGTGTTCAGGCACTCATGAAGCAAGTTGTACTCATAAAGGCTTTATGCCTTTAATGTTGGTTGCAGATCAATTCCTTAATTTTAGCAAGGTTACCGGAATACTCTTGACTAGGCAGTACACAATTCCTTTTGTCTAGTAATAGTGGTAGAATTCAAAGATATAGCTATGTTAGTCTATAGAATCAGTATGTAGAGTGATCTTGTAGCACCTTTGACACCAACTAAAGAAAGAAGTTGGCAGCATTAGCTTTCATCGATTAAGTCTACTTCCTTGGATGCATTTGATCCAAGGAAGTAGACTTAGGCGGGATACAGATTGCCCAAAAAGGGTGGTCTCCTGCCGCCCTGGTTTGCTCCGTGGGGAATCTGCAGCCCCCAAACTGCGGGGCTTCCCCGTAGAACAAAAAGAACCCACAAAAAGTGGGTTCTTCTTGCGGCGCTATTGTGATGCCGCAGTACGCCAAGGGTGCACTCGCAGCATCACAATGACACCGGGACGTGCAGATGCTAGGCATCCATCACGTCAAAATGGTGGCACCCGTGTGTACAGGGCACTGCCATTTTGATTTCCTTGTCACGTTCTAGGGGTGAGGAACATATGGGCAGTGCACCCTCAGCCAACTCCTAGCACGTGATGAGGACGCACTTTAGGCCCATCTGGAGAGGGCCTTAGTCTATGGAAGCTCATGCTGCCAACTTCTTTCTTTAAAAAATCTCAAAGGTGCTACAAGATCTCTCTCCATTTTGAGTAGCAAGTCAGACTACCTCTGGTTATATTCAAGTAAAAAAGTATAAAATAAATTCTACTATGTCTAAGTTCAGTATTAGTCCAGGTTTTATTATTATTATTATTCCAAGAGGCCTGGGTTCTGTGCATAAGAGGATCGAAGTTCAATTGAGTTGGCACAAGTTGGGAGAAAGATAGTTAGACTGTATTGAAGCTCACACAATTATCTAACTGGGATACGGGTCAACATGACCTGGAGTATGACATGATTTACACTGATATAATTTTGTTCAAATTTCTCCTTGATGAATAAAGTCTTCAAAATATGGCACATATTTTCCACACCTTTTCTCACAATATAATACCATCCGTAAAGGGCTATACTTAAGGATATTCCACTGTAGCACACTCGTCTGGAGCCATATTTTCTAATAGAAACACGTGCTTTCTGTGGGGAAAAAGTGTGTAAATTTTGTACAGAGTAAGTGCCTAACTGGGAATATTCTCAACACTTGAAGAATAGTCTCATCATTTCTTCATCAGGATTAAAATACACGCTTAGACATTATTTTGCAATGATTAACAAAGGAATTTGCCAATCAATATTGAAGCTTTAAGGAATTCCATATAAATACATGCAAAACTGATATAGTTTGGAAAGAGATAGATTTTCCACACCTTTTCTCACAATACAATGCCATCTGTAAAGGGCTATACTTAATAATAATATAATAATAAAATTTTATTTATATGCCGCCCTTCCTACGATCAGGGCGGCTCACAGCAGGTTAAAATACAGAGAGATTAAAATACACAATACACAAATTAAAAGAAAACACAATAAATTAACCCAACAGCAAAAAGCCCCATAGCCCAACCTCTTGGCCACGGAAGAGGAGGGAGGCCCACAGGATATTTACTCGGGGAATGCTTGTTGGAATAGGAAGGTTTTAAGATCCTTCCTAAATTGGGCCAGGGTCGTAGACGAGCGGAGCTCTGTGGGCAGCGCATTCCAAAGGGCTGGGGCAGCTATGGAAAATGTCTTCCGAGTGGTGGAGACTAACCTAGCCCCAGGCACCTTCAGTAGCTGCTGCCCAGACGTTCTGAGGGTGCGAGGCGGAATATACATTAAGGACATTAGAAGCACAGATCTTTCTAATAGAAGCGCATTTAGGTACAGAGGATTCTTTCTCATAGCTGCCTTCTTCTTAGTTGTCTTGAGAGCTATGCTAGAGAAACTCTGCAAAAGTGGGTCACAGGTGCAATCTGCTTTAAATAAGGTATTACAATTACTCTATTGATTTTTATTACTTCTGAAGATCTGCTCTATAAATCAAAGGTAAGCAAGCCTGCCCAAGCTAGTTCAAGTTGGTTTCCGGGTTACCTGTCCAGGGTCCTGAATTTCTACCATAGAGTTGCAAGGAGGTATTCTGCAATGCCTGATGTCCAGGCACTAACTGGTCCTCAAGGTCTAATTTGCCAGTGTCCTGGATATCCAGTCCATGTGTATCTAGGAAAGAGGCAGCAGGTTCCATTCTGCACATCTGAACAGTGCTAGGGACAATTAGTGGCCAAGGAAGAAGGGCATCATGTGGGAGCTTCTAGCTGCCCATGCACATGCTCTTCCACAAGGATTGGGGGTCTTGTTCAATATGTACACTTTTAGTATGAGATAAACAAAAATATGCAGATAGCCCTAATGTGCATCATTTATTTCAGTTATCAATGTGGGATTTTCTGGTTAGCTAGTTTAGAATGTTTGGAAACAGAATTGCAAGCTTGTTGGTGAAAGGACAACTAAATCCTGCACAGTGTATTCTAACTTTGTGTGAGCTTTCTTTCTTGTGTATGTGTGTGTGTGTGGGGGGGGGGATCTACTTGATGCTTACCATAATTACTTTCCACATGTCAATTTTATTTTAATCCTGTATAAATATTTATAGCCATTTCAGGGTACTGCAGCAGGAAAGATTTACCATGCATGATTCCAGTGTGGGAAATAACAATGAGGATAGATGAATGGTGTGACCTTTTCTATATACAGCTCTAAAATGGTTAGGTCTGCAATCATTTAAGCAGAGCTCAACTGGAAACCCACTGGTACCATCTACGCTGGGGGGAAAGACTAAGACCTTACTTAAAAGATATTTTTAAAGAAAAAATGAAATGCCATTTCCTTTTTTAAAGATGTCTTTTCAGCTGAAACCCTGCCTCTTCTATAAAGCATATGTGTGAAATTCTTGTTCAAAAGCTTCAACAAAGAGAAAGATGGCATATAGAGACGTCTCTGAACTCCTAATTTTCTGAATTTCCACATTGCCTGAGTTTATGATTGGGATGGATCATGGTTTTTCTTTTACCCTTCTCTAAATTTTGCCACTGTTTGCTCAAAACTATGGTTTAGATTCAGTGATGTCATACTAGTTCTGCTTTCATTAGCAGTACTGGGATGGGAGTGCTTCCACTCTCTGACACTTCCACATAAAATCTGCTATGGGGGGCTGGGAAACCCTCTGGAAAACATTTTTGGTTAGTGCTTAGGACTAGGAACAATGCAAAGTGGGAGAAAATTCTTTAGCCCAAGCACATTTTTGCCTAGGAATGCTTTACAAAATATATATTTTGAAAGAAATGTGTTAGAAGTGTGTGTGGAGTGTGCGTGTATGTATGTTCTAAACTACATATTTAAAAGTGATCTTTTCTTAAAATTCCAGAACTGACTTTAAATGACTATGCATGAAACTGGCATGGAGGGGGTAAAATACAAATACACCAATATCTTCTTAAATGTGAGTAAGTAAATCTCGCATTCATTAAAAAAAAAAAGACAGTCCCCTTTCTTGGTTGTCTCCTCCAGTCAATGGTAGCTCAGGAAAGTGTGTCATTTTTGCTTATGGTTTTCTGCTAAATTTTACTTTGAGAATTAATTTGCATTTTTTGTTTCGGGGAAATAAAATGTTGGGCTGCCACCAACATCACAGTTGTTCTGAACCTGTGATTCCAAATATAGGTTACAATTGGTGGAATAAGAGTCAGTGGTGTGCTTTCATACCACAGGTAATTCATGAAGTGCCAGGTTATAAGGAAGACAATGTTGCTATGTTCTGTCTCCAGTTGTGGAAGTGCTGAAGTCTAGAAACAGCTGTATTATGCTTCTTCCTTAGGTCCAAGTCTTCTCATGTTATTCCAGTGGCTCAGGAAGGGACCAACATGAAGCAGGTCTCATTGTCTACAGTGAAATGTAGAACCAAAAATTTTCAAGGATAGTTAGAAGACATTTAATAAAATAGATGTCATTCCTTAGAAGTGTGTGTGTGTGTGGAAGGGAGGAGGGTTCAGTGGAATTGATCTACACACCCAAATTATCAGTAGAATGCATTTTAGCTTCAGACAACTCTAGCATTGCCAGTACAGAGCACAATTGCTTTCCAAAGCTCAAGCTGAAAAATGATGCTAAATAATAGACCATCTAGAGCTTAACAGAAATATATTTACTGCTTTTCCACCATATTGTTTAGTATTATTTTGCTTAATGATTTGCCTGAAGATATGTCACTTGATATATTTAAGACCATTTTGTTGCACTACAGTTTCTGAAAACATGAAACAAAGCTCTCCTGGGAATGTGGCATAAATAAAACCTGATGCTGTAAGCGCTTTTTTCCTTCACCAAATCTCACACACATGGAGGTGAAAAATGTTTTTAGGTTGAAATAAGTAACTTTGGTTGCTTTAGATCACATTTGTGTTATTAAATATTTTTCCCAGGTAGACGGATGGATGGATAGACAAATGCACTGAGTGTGTGTATTAAGCTTTGCTTGCATTAAGCTCTACTATCACATCCCACCCAGTGCTTTTTTTACACTGCCGGAATTGTTTAGCCAGTACCAACTTTACTTGCATCACAAGCCATTCAGTGTTGTGACAATTCTTTTATCCTCTGCACTTTCTCTTAACTTTTCAGAAAATAATTTTCATGTCTTGCCCATGTTTCTCTCCTGTGCCCTATTCCCATATTAATTTAGCCATTCCAAACTGTCCCTCAACTTTATTAGGCACTAGTAAAAAAAGTTTCTCACACATTTTTGTGGTTTGCTATATTCTGATTAATAAATCCAGGCAGACATTTTTTCATATTATTCATTTGTTATGTAAATCATGTAGTGAGTCCTGGAAACGTTGACCAGCACACTAATGCACACATATATTCATATGCATGCACCACTAATTCTGTACTCATAAACTTTATAGATTAGACGTTTGGGTTTTCTTTGTCGCTATGTAATGCAAAGACACAAATCTGCAGCCCAATAAGTGTTGTGCACACTACCTTTTATTTGCCACCTTTTCTTCTCACAAAGCTCCATCATCTTTGTTCTGTAACTGCCACTTTATGTAGAATTTACTTTTTGAAAGTAGATAGCAAAGCCATTTGCCTCAATCCACATACACAAAATCTCTCTCTCTCTCTTTTTCTGAGTAATTAACTGCATCATTCTGGTATCCATTCTGGTATTATTTGAAGTACTGTTCAATGCTTTAAAAATTATATCTGTATGTATTTCTCTGTCTAGTGTGACTTTAAAAACAAGCATACCTATTTATCTGCCTGTGTAACCTGACTAAAGAGGTGTATAGACCAGCCATTAAGGCTGGCCTGGGGATGGAGTGAGGGCTTGATATGCACATGACACTTGCCCTGACTCTTCCCCCAGGCTGGCATGATGCCACAAGCCATGCCACATGGCATGTGGCTTTTTGGTGCTCCTCTGGTGATGTGACTACATGACGCAGCCCCAAAGGAGAGCCAAAAAGGTGTGGTATTGGCAGTTATGGCATCCTTTTCAGGGTGCAAAAAGGAGCCACTTTTTGCAGCTCCTTTTTGTGCTGCAGAAAGGCGACATCAGGGCCATGGTATATAGTTGCCATGGCCCCAGTCCAGTGCTAACAGGGGTGGCTGTAGTAATGGTCTGTGCAGCCCCTTAGTAACAGAAAAACTCCCACTGACTTAGTGTAGCATGAACTCAGTGAGTTTTCTCAAGGTATTTAAATTCTAAATATATCCGAGGTGGATATAGATATCATAGAGCACTGTTTTCATACCTTAAACTGGTTGCAGTCATGAATAGGCAAGTACAGAATCACCAGATCAAATACAAAATTCTAATGTATATAGCAGAAGGATGCAAAAGAAAGTGCAGTGAGTCCTTGGCATTCACTTGGGTTTGGTTCCAGGACCTCACCAACATCCATGGATGCTCAAGTTCCATTAAATGCAATGACATAGTAAAATGGTGTCCCCTATATAAAACTGCAACATCAAGGTTTGCTTTTTGAAATTAATATATTTATTGAATATTTTCAAGCTGTGGATGTTTGAATCCATCGATAAAGAATCCATGGACATGTAGGGTTGACTCCTGCCCTTTGGGTGTTTATTACTTGTTTTCTCTTCTTACCTTTCTTCCCATGCCACTGAGAAGGTAGGGAAAAGTTCTAGTGGAGTCCATTCAACAGCTCTCCTCACACCGATATTAATGTAAGAAGAACTGGGTTCACATCTGAAAGAGACCAGTTGACCGATGTCTACATAGGTTCCCTTCGGCTTACTGACAGTAGCAAAAGCAAGGTTGTTCCCAAGGCAGGTATGAACCACAACCTTAATTTCCCATAACATGCCAGAACAGCTGGTAGTGGCCTAAAGTGATGTATAACACTGTGCTCTTTCTACTGAGGCACTTTGTGGACTAAAATGCCATCTCTTCTCAAAAGTATTAGAATACTATCCTTGAAAAATGCTGAGATTCTGTCACACAGCTGAGCAAGATGCTTTATATGAGTGTTGAATTGGATAAGCAATGCTCAACCTCATAATTCTTCCTAGATTAATAATTATAGACTAACTGATTCTGAAAAGGTACTGTGGAGGCAGGGAAAGAGCAGCTTCCACACTTTGGGGCAAAATGGACAGTGGACCTGTTTGCTCACCGATTCACCCAATATAAAATGGCATATACTGTCCTGCAGCAGAGTTTCTCATAATATAAGTGTCAAGCCCAATAGATACTTAAAGGTTTAGTAGTTGGCACAGAACCAGCATAATGAATGAAATATCACCAGCACTACCTCATATTTTTTCAAGTGGATACAAACATCTGAGTTCACATGCAGACTATTTTTCCTATTTCTTTACAATGAAATGGCTTTTACTTGACAAAGTGGTACATGCAACAGACTGGCACACTGGATGACATTTAAATTTATTTTCTCAATTTCAGAGCACTTACCTGTATGCATACACATACACACACAATGTTTAGCAGGATATAAAGGTCAAGGGAACCTTAATACATTAGGTCCAGTGGCAGCTTTAACCTCTTCCTGATAGACCTTCAAGCAATGGCAGGTGGAAAAAGTACAGCATCTATCCATCTGGAAGTGATGATTTGCTGCAAGGTGGAGGTGAGACTGGTCAGCTCACACCATCTTTTGAAGAACATTCTCACTTGTTATAAATCATAGGTGTTGGCTGAAATCACTGTTCTGTGAAAGCTCTAGGTTATAAATGACTTTCATAAGTCTTTCTGGTTCTCTTGTATTCAGAAATAGCAATATCTTTATTAAAGAACAAATGTTCCTTAATTGATTTTCAAGTAGGAATCAGCAGTCTCGCTAGGGTGGGATTCTGAAGAACACCATAAAAGGGTACATTTTTCGCAACCCTAGAACTGATACTGTATTTTACAGCCCCACCCCTTTAGGCTAAATGGAACAATATTACTTGAGATGCACAAAGTGAGAGTTAAAACAAATTGGTCCTTAGACCTGAACAGACAGGCCAAAAGAAATCTGCTTCAGGTCACTTTGGAGATGTGCTGTTTAAATGATGTGTCCTAAGAGGCCAGAAGCTGCACCAAAGCCATGCTCCAGTCCAAAGGACTGGAGTGCAGCTTTGGTGCAGCGTCTGGCCTCTTAAGATGTGTGTGTCATTTAAACAGCATACCTCCAAAGTGACCCAAAGCAGCTTTATATTGGCCTGTATGTTTGGGCCCCAAATTCCTCAATTTTAATGAGGAATATTCTTCAGATACTCTCTCACTCTGTAGATATTAATCAGCTATTTGATTGCACCAACATTTTATAGACAATGATTTTGCAGTCAACATTTATAAATTAGACACACTAAACATGATTGATAGAATTAGACAACTCACTTGACAAATCAGTCATCAAATACTGTACTACTTCATTTATCCATTCAAGGACCATCCCTTCAAGTACTTTCCTTCACCATTTACGGGGGCTGTTCTGGGGCTAAAGGGTAAGTTAGAAATATTAATTAACATTGCCCATAGAAAAAATAAAGCGCAGTCAAATGTTGATGTCAAAATCTGTTTTGTGTCAGATTTCTTCATCAAAATCTTGAACTGTAGTATGTTAATATTTTTAAGTTGCATGTCTCGTGCCTCTTGAGTTCAGGCATAGATAAGATGTTCCTTAGAAATGTTTCATGTTTACTGAAACTCTTCTGAAGATAGCAATAGCATCTTCATTTATATACCACTTCATACCACCTAAGCAGTCTCTAAGCAGTTTACAAAGTGAAAGCTAATTGCCCCCAACAAGTTGGGTAGTCATTTTAGTGATCTTGGAAGGATGCAAGCGTGAGTTGAGCCTGAGCCCCTGGCTGGGATCGAACTCGCAACCTTATGATTTGTCAGTGGGTTGCTGCAGTACAGGCATTTAACTACTTGGATATTTAGAGTGAAGACAAATTTCCAGATTCATTTTCAATTTTCCAGGCTTTCTATATTGACTTCACACTGTTCAGTGTTAACGTTCCCACCGCATTCAAATCCTTTGCTATAAAAATTGTCTGTGCTGCTTCTTCACTCCTGCAGCCCAATTACTCTATCATTTCTGTTGCCTCTTTTTCTTCTGTCTATTCTGCATTGAAACATAATTCCATGAATTAATGTGCCCTCTTATTATGGCAGAAGAGAGAGCAAATGGAAGTGTGTAACTGCAACTACTTCTCATAAAGAACATTTTCTAATGCAAATTGCTTTTCCACAACTCTGCAGTTTCAAAATTGATTTTCTTTTGATATTGACTGATGATGTTAATGGGTTAAAGAGGATACTGTATGCAGGTTTATTTCTGGTATTTGCAAAGTAAAATTCATTATTGGTGGCTATTATCTATTTTGAACAACATTCTGAAGTGGAAAAAACAATTTTCATCTGATGCTTTCATTGGTATACTTCTTTGTACAGGGCATGTGTAGAGATCATGAGACTGGGCTGTTTTTTCCCCACCCTTACAGGTAGATCCTGTTGCGCCATTGTTACAGAAAGGAAAAGGGATTTAGGTAGGTGTTTCTTGGCATGTTTAAATCCCCCTATTTGATCCCACAAAGCATTCCCAATGCATCTCCAGACCACTCAATAAAATATTAAATAAAACAGAGCAATAAGAAAGAAAGAAAGAAAGAAAGAAAGAAAGAAAGAAAGAAAGAAAGAAAGAAAGAACATGTAGGGGCAACCTTTCAAGTGTGGCCCAAGAGACTATAATCATGGTAAAACAAACACCATCAGATGTTAAGACCTATACCAGAGAATTCCATATTTTTTGTACTGCTGCTGAAAATGGGGTGCCTTATCCTGGGATAGGATGTTGAGCAAGGTACTCAAAGGTGAACATAGGGATTAGACAAATCCATGTATGAGGAGACGGCCTTTTCAAAAACCTTCCACTGTGCCACTTACAGTGATATCACAAACATTTGAAATTGTGCTTGAAAACAGATAGGGGAATATTGGAAAATAATTGACCTTTAAGTGAAATTTTTAACTACAAAAGCTTTAAAATGGGGAAAACTGTCAGTTTGGCATTCTCTCCCCATTTGCTGGTTTTTTAAAAAAACCCAGATATTTGGGGATTTGGATTTTTTTTTAACTGAAAGCAAAGAGAAACCAAATTCTTACATGTCTCCACAGGCTGAAGGGTGGTGGTTAAAAAGCCATGTGGTATCTGCTTGTTTGTTATATCGATTAGACACCTGTTAAAGTCAAATTAAAGATGTTAAAAGTATGGTAATACTAATTCATCATGAACATGATTGAATACACAGTTATCCAGAGCCAGACTTTTCAGAGTTAAGCACACACCCTAGGTCAGTTTTATTTTCTTCTGCATTCATTTTGTTTAAAAATAGCTGTGTTAGTCTGTATCTGCATAAAGAAGGCATCTTCGAAAGAAAGTGAAAGAAGTTTGTAGCATAAACTTTTGTAGGCTGCATCTGCACCGCAGAAATAATCCAGATCGATACCACTTTAAAAGCTATAGCTCAATGCTATGGAATTCCGGGAATTGTAGTTTTTTGTGAGACATTTAGCCTTCTTTATCAGAGAACCCTAGTGCCACAACAAGCAACAGTTCCCAGGATTCCACTGCACTGAGCCATGGCAGTTAAAGTAGTGTCAGTGTGGATTATTTGTGCAGTATGGATGCAACTGAAGACTCAGTCAACTTTGTCAGATGAAAGGAGTGAGGTACCTGTGAACAGACATTTCAAAGGCACTACAAAATTCATTTGTATTCCTTTTGTTTGTTTTCTGTCAAACTGTTTCCTTCCTAAATATGAATGACTTTTGCAAATCTTTGGGTTTTGTTTTTTTTTACCAAAAACAAGCTGAAATAAAATCCTCACCAATTTCTAAAATAACTCTGCTTAAACATCTGCGACCAATAGAAGTTCCAAATATTCCCCACAAATATCTCTGCTGCTGTTGTGTGATCTGAATCTAAGTGATATATCATTTTTGGTTTTTGTTGTTGTTGTTGTTTCCAGGAAAGGAAAGAAATGTCACATTAGGCATACTAGGAACCACTGCAAAAATGGGCCTGCCAGAGGCTTTGGTCTCCAGGAAGAAAGCTATGTCAGAAACTAATCCCAAATGGAGAGCCTAATTTTTCAGATGAGACATTTCTCATGTTGTACCATGTCTCTAAAAACTGACCAAAAACACATCATCTGTCTCCAATAAATCTTAGTAGACCAGATCCAGTCTGTGATTGCTGTAAAGTAGTGGTTACAGATCTCCGCTGCATCTCTGGAATATTATGAAAGGGGAAAAAATACATACCAGTATATACTTTGCTTTGGAAAATGGATGGGAAAACATTGGCCCATGAAATGGTTTGGACCATTTGGACATAGAAACTTGAACCAGTACAGTATGATCATTGTTGAGGGATTTGGGGAGTGGGTCACCAAAACATCTGGAAGGATAGATGTTATGTATTTCTGTTCCAGAATGAGGTTAACATGGGTTCTCTGGGCTGGACCAATGTTGTAGGAAGCACATGGTGCACAGTCACAGCAGGTTTACAGTTAAATTGATGTATCTACTCTTAAGATTTTAATTTACATATTTGTCTCAGGGCACTGCTTTTTGATTAGTAAAATATAGGAAATAACATATTGCCCCAAAGCTAACTGGATTTAACTGCAGAAGCTTTTGGCCTGTGCTGGCTTTGCATTTGAATTTGGGAATCCTACTTCTGTTAGAAGGGAAACTTAATAGTCTTCCAGAAGTGATTTAGATTTAAGTTTCGCTTTTAAAATAAATAAATAAATAAATATTAAAACTGCATAAATTCAAGAATTATAAGACACATCAAAGAAGACTGAAATTACTTCAATAAATCAAACAACTGTGATAAATCAGACTTGTGTGATATTTGCAGATGTGCAAGCCTTATTTTGCCAAGAGTTAATAAATGTAATCCAGTTCTGAACTAATTTATTACTTTGTCTTCTTTCTTTTATTATAATATAATTAGTCACATTTTAGCAAGATGACATTTTCATGAAATTTATTTTTCAATAACTATTTTGGGAATCCGTGGTATTTTTTCAGTATTTTTAATAGCATATTCTGACATCAGGGATGTTAGGATTAGTTCACTATAATTACATAGAATATCTTTAACAAAAATTATCAGAAAATTATCAGATAAAAATTAAGATATACCGTAGCTATTTATGTAATAGTACACTTGATTTTGAAAGCCAGTGTAGAGTAATGTTTTGAGCATTGTTTTACATCCCTGGATAACAGGGGTTGATTCCCTACTCACTCATGGAAACGCACTGGCTAATGCTGGGTAAGTCATACTTTCTCAGCCTCAGAGGAAGGCAAAGGCAAACACCCTCTTGCAGTGTGTGTGTGTGTGTGTGTGTGTGTGTGTGTGTGTGTGATGGTTTGCCTTAGGGTCACCATAAAATGGAATTTGGATCCCCTTTGTGTCATGCAGCATTAGAGCAGGGAGATGCATCTGCTGGCCTCCACTGAAAATAGGTCATGATGAACAGCATCATGGTGTCATGGAGCCAAAGTGTTTAACGGGTCTTACTAGTCCCTTCTCCCTTTTTGGATTGTTACATTTGTAGGAGTCGAACATGTAGGAGTTATTAGAAAGAAGAGATTTTGAGCATTCTCAGAGATCTGGCATGGTTGATCCTAGTTGCATTGCAGCATTGTTTATTCAGTGCTGTTGTGTGATCCTGCTCATTTCCAATTTTGCTTTCTGGAGGATTTTATATTAGTTTTGAGTTATTTTCTGTATTGTTAATTTCAGTTTCTGATTCTTTGTTTTATTTCTCAGATTTTTTTTCAGATGAGGGTAGGGCCTCATTCAGGCCCAGGAAGTGAGTGGTTTGAGATTGCAGCCCCAGTTGGACTTTTGTGGGTTGCTTGATGTGTTTGGCTGGACCACATGGCAATTCGGCCTGATTGGGCCAAGTGTTTCTAGGGCTAACTAGATTTTTGAGTGGTTGGAGTGAATATTAAGCCCCAACAGGGCCACATGAGGTCCTTAGGTTTGCTCCTTACCTTACAATCATTCTGCCTCAGCCTTGTATAGTAGACCCTGACAAGTCCTTTGCCATTAGGCTTTCCAGTAGGCCCTGCCAGGCCCTAGTGATTGGCGCAAATGTTAGGTCAGGGTGCAAAAATTAGGCTTCTTTGAAAGCTCCAACCATGTGGTAGGCTTTATTTGGCCCAAGAGTTTAGGCCCAAGATTTAGGACCTCATTTTGGTGCATTTGGTAGGTTTGACTTCCCTGTAGACCTCATCTGGCTGTAGGGTTTAGTCCTGTGGCCTTCATTGGTCTTTTGGGGCACCCCTGATCTGATGTTAGGCCTCCGTCAGACCTCTAATAGACTCCAACTTTAACTAGGTTCCATCTGAACCTCTTGTTTAGGCCTGGTAGCTGGGCCTCTAATGGGTCTTTTAGTAGACCCCACCCCTGTTAACAAATCCAGTCTAGACACACCTTTATTGGTTCTGGCCTGTGCACAGGGCCTTGATTTCTAGGCCCTCAACCTAGGTTAGGAAAATGGAAAAATAAAACAAAGAATGAGAAACTGCAATTAACGATACAGAAAATAACTCAAAACTGATAAAAAAAATCCCCCCAAATAAAATCAGGAATGACCAGGATTAGTAAAATGGAGTACAATTAATTGGACTGGACCCTTTTCGAAGATGGGGAGGATTACTGAACCCTATTTGTCACCTTATTGAGCACAGTTTCCTCTAGACTGACCACTTCCCTTTGGACAGCTCCAAAAGAAGTAGTGGCCTCCATAGCTAGAGCACTTAGAAAGGCATTGTGCACATGCCCCCTGAAACCCAAACTCTTAAGAAAGCAGCTTCTGCTGCTGTTCTTGTGATGTAGTCCCTCCACTCTTCCAGCAGTGATAGCTAGACAGACACATTGTATGAGTTTTACTAAACTATACTTTTTAAAGACAGTGACACACCTGAAGAGAAGAGGTTCATGATTGCTTGATGGCTTTCCAAATGAGCAAGAAGCCAGAAAAATAAACAATCTTAGCCATGCAAGGACCCTCTGTGTAAACAGAAACCTCTCTTCTTCAGAAGCATTTATTTCTGAATCAGGAAAATGATGTCAGAGGAGGCAAGAGTTGGCATTTTCCTGATGTAAAGGATTGTGAGCACCAGGTTACAGGGGATTCTTCTCCTGTCTTATCCTAAATTCAAGGCTTTTCTTCCCTCAGAACTATTTCTCTAACCCTTGCTCCTCCCACTGACTTCAGTTTCTCTGCTATTAAGTGTTTTTAATATTCTTGGTCATGTTTTTGATGTTGTTATTTATAAAACACTTCAAGCCACGCCTTTGTGAATAAGAAGAAAATAACTTTTAATTACAGACAGAATTTGTGATAGTTTGGTAGTTTGTTCTCAAGGCTTGTTGTTACAATGTGTACTTCATTTCACTTGTTACAAATTGACTTTGTTTCAGTACACTTAGTGACATCAGTTTCACTTCAAATGGTGTTTTATTTCTTTGCAAACACACCATCCACTTAGGCCCATTCATTAGGAGTATAAATCCTATGAAAATTTCATTATATTTATACATCACAATACCACAGAATAAGTGGATATGAGCACAGACACCCCCCCAACTGGCTCTCCACTTCGCAAAGAAAATAGTACTTTAACTAATTTCACAGGACTTCTTTTGTCCTTTTAAATCTTTCCTCCTTATATGGCAGTCTGAATTCCGTTAAGGCTAATCTCTTATTCTCAACTGCATTTCTCACTGCACTCCTGACAGCTTATGACACACTCCTCAATGTCTCTGGACTGTCTTTTAAAATCTTTCCTTCTTACATGGGAGTCTAGATCCCATTAAGGATCATCTCTCACTTCTGTCTGCACTCCTTGCAGTTTACGACACACTCCTCTCAATTAATGGTTCCTCCTCCTTTTTATAGCTGCTCATTAGGCAGGTCCCCACCTTTCGCCAGCCTCTCTCTGATTGTCTGCTCTGAAGATGCCATTCTGCCAGTGTCTCTCCACAAGGATATTCTCATATTTTCTTGTTCCTAGTGCCCTCAGTCTCATCATGCTGACAGATCAAGATACTCTGCCCAGGAAGGGCGTGGGGTTCACATTTGGAGAATTTTCTTAAAAGAAATCCACAAAATATTTTTTTGCAAAAAAAGGTTCTGTACACATATTGCTACTGAACAGCATTGTATTTTTGCACAAGAAGTTGTTTTATGTACAAGAAGTCTTTATACATACAAAAAGGCCTTTGTAAAAATTTCAGAAAAGTCTCAAAATTCAAAAAAAAAATTCAATGAAAAAAATTGAGAAATTCTTACAATGCAACTCAGCTAAAAGAAAACTTTATCCCCCCTCCCCCCATTCTTGCATGTGAGAATGAATGTCAATGAAGATTTTATAACCTTAGACTTGAACCGGGCTACTATCAAAATCACCATAAGCAGAAAATTGTGCTGATTAAAAAGTCACCTGTTATATTATATATAAAATAGAATTAGGACAGTATTTTAATGGTAACAACTCAGAGGAAGTAGGGTCAAGTCTATGAAAGCTCAAGCTACCAACTTCTGTCTCTCACAGTCTGAAAGGTGCTGCAAGATCCCTTTGAACTCTGAGATAGTTGCATAAACAACATCCAAGTGACTCTGGAATGAAAGGGAGGGTTTGCAATGTTCAGAAATATCAATCGTACACCTGTGAATTTTATGGCATGTTGATTATGGGTTTGCTTTCAGAATTTTAAACAGCTTTTCCCCCCATAAGCATTAGAAAAAACTATGAGCTTTGACTCAGACTGTCTGCAAATAATATTTGCACAAGCTATGCCATTCTCTCATCTCAATCCAATCATGATTAACTCAGTAAGACTGTATATTTCTATGCTTTAGTTTATTTTGTGTGGGCTACATAACTGATGGAGCATGGCAATAGGTCTGCTTGAAATTTTTTATCTTTCTGAATCCTTTCTGAATTCTAGATTTTGTATAGACTGATCCAGAAAGATGTAGAATCTACTATTTTTTCACTTCCTTTGTTTTCCAATGTATTTCTTTAATCAATACAGAAATATCAAAGCATGTTTCAAATACATAGCATTTGAGAGAGAGAAAGTACAGTGTGTGTGTGTGTGTGTGTAATATGGATTTACTTGTGAATTTTTGTTTGGAGATTTTCTAAACATCACCACTTAATGCAGAAATGGAAGAGAAGGTTTGCATGCAAAACTGATATGAGTGGAAACAGTGATTTCTTGATCTTTACATGGAGCATAAATGTAACTAAAGTCTAATTTGAATGATGTGAAATAAGGTTGAGGTGAATGTCCCTATAGTATGAGCTGTGAGCATTGGAGTAATACATGCTCTGTTGTTTCTATTTGCTCAGTCATATTCTGTATGAGAAGAAGGTCTTCTTATATTGGCCTTCAAGGACAACTAAGGGGAAGGCATGTCATACCCGACCTGAGCAGAAGATCTGGAGAGAAGCCCAGTGGTGAAGTTTTAATTATCACTGTTTGTTTCCAGATAGACTAGAAATCATAATCAAGGTTAGTGGAGCAAGGCCTGTGGGGATGAAGGATTGTCTGAGCCAGTAGCTGAGTATAGTCACCCATACTCTGGCCTCCACCTTCATAAAGCCTGACTCTAGTCTCAAGTTGCATTTGAGACACATTTTGGAGCTTGCAAAACTGATCTTAGAAATTTGGATTGCACAAGTTCTAACAGTGCAGATTTGGGGGAAGGGTCACAACTAGGATACATAAAGCAGTTGTGCAACTGATTTGGCTTCAAAAAGTTTTAGCACCACCAGTATAAAGTGGCCTCCTCTTGATATAAGAAATTTGAGGATGGTTGTTGAGGTCCTCTGTGTGTTACCAACAGCATACTCCCCTCTGCTTTCCTACTAGTAGTAGTATGAAAGATTACCCCCAGATAGTTGAAGCAGGAGACCTGTTCAATCTTGTGGCCATCTATGCTCTAAGTATGGTTCATTCACTTTAGCAAATGCCATGATTTTAGTTGTTGATATTTGAGTTGATAGTTGATTTGTTGATAGTTGAGTACCAGCTGATCTGCTATGCAGTACCATGTCAGTGCTCTTCATGCTCTTTTTAGGCCAATGGGTGTTCTTGAAAGTACTTCATCATCACATGCATAGAAAGTACTTCTGCATCACATGCATAGAGCAAAGCTGAGATATGCCTCACCTCTAGTTTCAGAGGATGGAATCTTGTCTTGTCGAGATGACCCACCATATCATTCATGTAAAAGTTGAACAAGAGTGGAACTAGAATGCAACCTTGCTTGTCACCTCTCATAGTGTCAAATACCAAGGACACACAATTCAATATTACACTTTTCTGTTGCTTTCAGACATCTGCCCTGATACAATATATAATGTGCAGCTGATGTTAAAATTTGCCAGGCAATGACCTCTGCAGTAGACTAGTATCAATCAAGTCTTGCTATACTGGAGCTATGTAATCTGAAAGGATATTTTAAATACTGGTTTTTAACATGTGTTTTTACCTTCCCTTATTCTGTATCCCTGCTTTTTAATCTGTGCTGGTCTTTGACCATAAAAAAAGATTCTATTCCATTCTAAAGTCTAATGCAGGAGTGGGCAATCTTTGATCCTTCAAATAATTTTCATTACAACTCCCATAACCTCTCGCCATATGGATTAACTTCTTGTTCTCTGCCTATAGTGATAAGAGGTCCTGGGCCAATTCTGTCATAAACCACCATGGGTGATCCTATTTGAGATTTTCACTCTCTTGAATTTTCAAGACACTATAAGCTGTAAGGTAGAGGCCTAGCCTCAGTGTTATTTTTTGTGATCCAGAGTTATGAAAACTGATTCTTAAATAAAAGAAGCTATGAAATTGCCCCCTGCCTAGTTTTGTCCCAAGACTGCTCTAAGGGTAGTTTAGTTGACTTCTGATCACTTCTGGTGTTATTTTGGATGGCTAATACAGATTCATGACTGAAGTCACCAGACCTCCTTGGTCTGCTCCTCTCTTCTGTAAGACTTGGGGATATAAATATTTCCTTATTTCATGTTTTGTTTTGTTATGTTTTGTTAAATTTATACAATTAACATGTACCTCAAGCAATCACACCATATGAATATTGCAGTTATTTTTACAATTCCCAATCCTGTTCATGAATATGAACCATTTCAGACATCTGGGGGAGATTGTGGACTTCTAAACAATTCTGTAGCTGAAAGCTCCCAGAACAACCCCTGATTTCCCTACTTTTGTGTGTGACATTCCTATATCTGACTAACCCTGTGTATGTGAAGTGACCTCCTGCTCTCCAGCAGCTTCCTCTGTGTGGTCCCTTTCCAAGACCATTCATTCCATTCTGTCCAGGAAAACCTCTTGTTCCCTAATATACTGAAGTGTAGCTACCCATGCCTCCAGCTGCTGGACTTTCTCTTTCAAGAGGGCTACTTGTAGAGGAATGTTTCCATTTGTACCAACAGACACACCACGCTTCCATGCAAACATGGAAGCGTTTGTCTATCGGATTAAAATAGGAGAATTTCCTACCAATTAGACATAAGGTTAATCTGGTTCTTCCTCTTAAAAAATTACAAAATTAACTATTACCAATACCCAAATCCAAAAGGTTGGGGCACAGACGATTAACTAGCCATGCTATGATTAACCAACCATTCTGTATTTTTCCTACCTGCTTGTTTCTTTCTATAAAAAGGAATAGACTTGCCTAGTTTTAGTGTCAATTGAATTGGCCACAGTGTCAACTGAGTTGACCAGGTGTCAATTAACCTGTCCATACCAGATGGTTGGCCTTGTCTGATTTCATTACAGCTACCAACTTCCACTTGGTGCATGTGAAGTTCCCCACATCCCTAGGCAAGAAGACAAACATCCAACAAGTGTTGCAGGTGACTGCAGCACCTCCCTCAGTGTGCATACTGAGAAATCTTAAGTAAGTACTGGAACAGGGCTGTGGGTTTCCCTCTCAAAAATTCCCCCAGTAAACACCCCTGATGGCCAGGCCTTTTCACCACTTTCTGTCAGTGAGCTGAATCAACTGGGGTTATAACTCTATAAAGATCTGGCTACTAGGTCATTCTGGAGACAAGTTTCTGACTCACTTCCTCTGAGCAACCCCCCCCCCCCCAAAGTCCTTTTTAAAAAGTGGAAAAATAATAGGATAACCTCTAACACAAAGCCAGATTTATCAGGTACAGCTCTTCCAGCATCAAGAGAATCATATTTTAGCTGCATTACATTTGTGAGTTAAAGATGAACATCATCTCAGAAGAAAGGTGTGGGAACACTAATTCCAAACTAACATATTAAATAGAGTACTATGGATAGCTCTTTTAATGTTTGCACTCAACCCTGAAAAAAAAAATTCCAGTCTCACTGAAATGGAGGCCATTACTTCTATACAGAAATTCAAGCTCAGACTTCTGAGTGTTAGTCAAAACCCTAAACTAAGATGAACAAATCTATTAGTTTCAGTTTGTCCTTTTAAAAAAAAAGTGCTCTGGTTGTTTTGCAGTGTGAAGACATTTGCAAATTTTGGAGAATTCCTATAAAAATGAACTGAAACAAAACCCTCTCTCCTCCTTATCTTGCAACTAAATCAATATCAATTTTTCTCAAAAAGTAACTCTCCGGGTTCAACAGCTTTCCTGGTCCAAGCTGGTCCGACAGCTTTGTCTTGTTTCTAGCAAAACTGTTTTGTCTTTAGAACCACCTGCACAGAGAATGTGTTAAGTAAACTGTGTGAGAGAATGATAAGTATGATTCTGTATTATTTATTTGAACTACATAAAACATAGGCAAGTGTGTGTTAGATAAAACTCTTCCACTTTTTATTCTGTTCCCCCTCCAACTTATTAATGTACCTCATTATGTTATATACAGATGCATTTATCTTTTCACTTTGGATATGGAAATGACTGCCCTTTCACCACTTGCTCATGCCAACAAACATCTTAACCGTTTACTGCTATGTCAGGTACAATGTTCATTTATACTAATTGCAGTAATTGTGCAGAAAATCACCTCTTTGCTGACTGAAGAATAATTCCACCCATATTATGTTTACTTTAAATGTTTGAAATTCGATGGCATTTTCAAAGCCACATTCATCAAGCAAGTCTTATGCAAATTGCTAAATTGAGCTCAAGCTCCTTTCAACCAAAATTGCTGGCAGTCTGAGTCACTGCATATATATATATATATATATATATATATATTCAAGTTGGCTCTCTCCCAGTCTTCAAACTGGCATCACTTTTACATATTTTCCTAATGATTACAAGAAAGACCATAGTTCATGAGATGATAGCTGAGTATAGAGAAGCACTGTCACAGGGACTTAGGAAGCTACAGGTAAAATCACCGGAAGGCAAGTTACATTTGTAAGCTTAACCATGTTATACACATAGATTTTAATTTTTCTTCTTGCCCTATCAAGAGGACACTATTATACTAGGAGAAATAAATTTCTTAAGTACAATTTACAAGATTTAGGAGTAACAAGGTATCATAGGCGGGATACAGACCGCCCCTTTGGGGCTGCTTGCAGCCGCCCCTTTGCATCACATATTGGGGCCAGGGCAGCCACAGCAGCAGCCCAAAGGCCCCAATATGGCACTTTTCAGGACCAGGAAAAAGTGGCAAAATGCTTGGCCCCTTTCCCCCTGGCGCCATTCCCGTGGCAATTTAGTAGCCGTGGGAACGAAGCGCCCTCCGGGAAGGAGCTCCATTTTGGAGCTCCTTCCTATGCTGCGGTTAGGCCGCCACAAGTGCCCTGATGCGGTGCAAAGACATCATGCCCGCGCCGTGCTGTTTTGACACGGCACGGCTGTCACATCAAAATGGTGGCCCCCATGTGTACAGGGCACCACCATTTTTATGTACAGAATACGTGCTAGGGTTGTGGGGCATCTGTAAGGCAACGTATTCATTACGTGCTACAAGGCCCATCTGTGCAGGGCCATACTTTCTTAATATTTTACTGTTTCAAGTACATGCAGTGTTAGGGTGTGTGTGTTTCTCTTTCCCACCCATCCCCACTTGGATAAAATTATCCAATTTAAAAAAATGCCTTGATAAATTCTACATTGGAATAGACATCTTATGTCATTCTTATGTCATTCCAAATCTTGTGGACTACAATTCCCATAAAACATAGAGGATGTCATGATCTATTGTATTGAATGCCACTGTGAGGTCTAATAGCACCAACAGGATCACGCTTCCTCTGTTAATGCTTAGACAAAGGTAATCAGTTAAGACTATCATGGCCGTCTCCACCCCATATCCTGTCCTGAAGCCAGTTTGAAATGGATCTAGAAAATTGATCAACATGGGTCCATTCCCATGTCAGTGAGAAAGTAGCTGACTGACATTCCCATCTCCTTCCATGAATGATCTCCATTGGGATGAGACAGAAGCAGGGTCCCTGTCATAATTCCCCCTCACACTTGAAATCAGTCATATGATGGAGTATGCGATGTCAGTGAGCTGCTTCCCAAGTGGCAGGAGAATTGATTCCATCAACTGCAATGGCTGCTTCCTGGTAAGTGGGAATTGGGGAAATTTCATAGTCCCTATGTGTTTTCTAAACTAGGAGCTACATGGGGATCATAAATATCACACAATTACAAATATGTAATTCCAGGTAGCACATTCCTAACTCCCCACCAGGATTCTGGCTATCATTCCTCTCCATGCTATCAAACATCCACATATTCTCCTTAATAGCACTTTGTTTGACCTGTAATAGATACCTTGCTTTAGCTATCATGAAGTATAAAACAGAATGTTTAAAAAGGTAGATTCACAATCTGAATCTGAAGGTAGAATCTTTTGAATAAATTCATTGCTATTGTATCCTGGTATTTCAGATGAAACAAGAGAATCAATGTGGTGTAGTGGTTTAGTTGCTGGAAAATGGTTCTGGGAGACCATGGTGTTAAAATCCAGGCTCAGCCATGGAAACCCACTGGGTGATCTTAGACAAGTCACAATCTCTCAGCCTCAGAGGGAGGCCAAAACTGTCTGACGAAATCTCGTTGAGAAAATTCCACAATCAGTTTTTGGTTGGGTTGTCATAGGAAATAAATTATTTGAAGGCACATACCAACAAAATTCAGATCATATCAGAGAGATATCAACAAGACTGAAACCAGTTTATTACTGCTAATTTAAATATTCTGCTCTAACCTACAACTTCCCTAATAATCCTTCAAATGTATGTGTTGGTGGCGGCGTGGGGAGTGAATTCCACACAGCCCTAAACCTAATGTGTATGTGGCAAATGTGATTTTAACTGGAAGGCCTTTCCAGTTCACAACTCTGTCACTTCCAAGCAATTTTATTCTTGCCTAAATGTTAACATATTCAGAACTCTTGCAGGCCCTAATCTGCAACTTGGAAAGTTGTCACTGGACTCATCTCACCTTTGACTGAGGCCACCAAATACTCTGCAGATAAGCAGGCAGAGAAGAAGAACTCTAAAAACAGAACACATTGAGTCACTGTAGAAAAGAACATTCACTTTGTATCATTTTAGAGCTATTTGGCAGCTACTTGTGGATGTGTAATCCATAGGAAATGAGAAGACATTAAATGGGTAGGGAAGCCTATTTTATTTTTCCCAATAGTATGTTTCTATTCTCAGAAAGGGATGCAAAAAGAAGAAACAACATACATCAGTCACTGCAATAAAAATTTGGGATAGACCCAACAAACGTTTCAGGAGTGAACAACTACTTAATGTATGGAAAAATTTTATGTTCAAAATAAGGATGGAGATTTCTGATTTAACTTTTACATGGAATGAAAGTCATCAGTTCTATAATCATCGTTATCATCATTGTCATTACTTTAGTTATATAAAACAACCTCTGCTAGATTAAACTGAAAGTCTAACATCCTTTCTCCTGCAGCAGCTAGCTAAATGCTTTTAAGGTGCCAATATTAAAGCATGAAAGCAGAAGTTGTTCTCCACTCTATGTTGCCAGAATCTTGTATTTGGGAATATAATGTCTCTGAACATGGAGTTTCTCCTTAGTATCATTGCTGTTAGTTATTGATAGATCTATCATCCACTGGATTTGTCGGATACTATTTCATTTATAGTAGATGAATGAGGCTATAGTTGTGTGAAACAGGATTTCCTTTTGCTTGTTGTTCTGAACTTATTTCTGAAAATTTCACTAGGATAGGGGAAAAGAAACAGAGGTACATTTTGGAACATCCACAGTGTCTGCCAGAACTATATAACAAGAGTAGTTAATATTATATCCCCATATCACAGATGTGGGACTGAGGTTGAGAGAGAGAATGGGTTGCTAAAGCCCACCTAGTGAGATAATAACGTGAGAGTTGAATGAAGAGCCTCATGGGATGTATAAAAAACCACAACAGATAGAAATAGAGGGGTTGAATATAGTTTAACAACTGCAGGTGGTGGTAAAAAGATACATTATCTAAATGTCAAATTCATATCTATTTTAGAAACATAACAGTAACTTCAGGACGTAATCTCTGCTTGTTCTTGATTGCTCATCAAGTCAAAATTAAGTTGTCAAAAACAGTGTAATGGCACTTCCCACATATTCCACATTTTAGGGTTACCAAAGAATGGACCTAATCTGGGAGAAAGTTTATAATTTCATTGATAATTTCTTTATTATCCCAAATTTCATTATTATCAGTGATTTCTGAGTTGTAAGTGTCCAATTATACTATCAGCCAAATGAAAAATATTATATGGTACAGTGCAGTGTGTTCTGGAACAATTGGACTCATGCCTTGTACAATTTTACAACAAAGCAATGCAAGCAGTCTGATTTTCTCTTATTTCCTTTTTTCATCTAAAGCAATAAGCCTAGAAATTTACCAAAAAAACCTGATGGTGATTTTAGAAGATAGGACAATTCAAGCTACATGACCAATTCAATTTATGCTTACAAATTTTGGATCCCCCAACAGCCTACACATTTCTTGAAGTGAAAGAGGATAGTGGATAAATACTGGGAATGGAAGATTTACAGGTAACTATGAAATAAATATTTATCAGTGGGCAGATAGGTAAGGTATACAATAAGGATGAGGAGACAGATTTCAAGTGGTAGGAAATATTAATCAAGTAGGGCAGCATGAATTCTGAAAACAATAGCTCTCTTGAACAGTGTGCCTTGTCTGTCCTCTGTCTCTTCTGGTCATAGTTAGGACCAACTGTAGTACATCAAGCCAAGTTCATCCAGGAAGCTGAACCATACCACAAAAGTGATACTTGGTCTGCCAGAGCTTTTGACATTTCATTTCCAAAAAAAGTGGCTTCTAAAAACCTGAATTTTCTCAGTTTTAAGAAGCCACTCTCTTCCTTTGGAAGTGAAAAGTCAAAAGCTCTGGCAGACAAAGTACCACTTTTGTGGTATGGTTTAGCTTCCTGGATGAACTTGGCTTGATGTACTACAGTTGGTCCTAACCATGACCAGAAGAGACAGAGGACAGACAAAGCACACTATTCAAGAGAGCTAGCCCTTGAGATAATATCCGAATTGTTATAGAGGGAATAAGGCAAATAGTGCAAGGACACCAACAGTAGAAGGGGAAAATCTTTACAAAGGGAGCTAGGGGGAGGACCCATGGTCTTAGATGTCTTTACAATAATGAACAGAGCATGGGGAATAAACAAGATGAACCTGAATCCTAGCAAAATAAAGCATTTGTGATAGAATATGCATTACTGAAATGGGTGG
>NC_056525.1:116206976-116210142 GCF_019175285.1 Sceloporus undulatus
GATGATGATGATGATGATGATGATGATGATGATGATGATGATGATGATGAATCCTTTTTCCACCACAATCCCTCTTTTTAAAAATATTTATTGGGGTTCAAGTTCATATTGCATGCGGTATTTGCTGGGAGGCAGGATCTGAGATGGGGCAGGGGAAATCCAGGGGATCTCTGATGCAGTGTGTGTGTTCAAGGGGTCCTCTTGAGGTTTATGGATCAGAGGCTTGGGAGGACAACCACAATCCCTCTTGACAGTATCCCTTGTGCTATGATAGCTGTTTCTAACCAGGTTTGTTTATCTCCTCTCTGTACAGGTAGTTAGGCCTCAGTGTTAATTCAGACGGATCATTCTAGTAGGTAAAAATGGGAGTTAATGGCATGGGTTGTATTTGAGGATGATTACTGAGGAGATTAGCACTGGATCTTTCATACATTCACATGCATTTTCTATAATATGACACATATATACGAAAGCTTGTTTTAAGCCTCATATTAACTATTTTACAGCTTTATTGCATTCTGCTTGAGTTTTGTGTACTCAGTAAAGAGCTCTTAAGTATAAACATAAACAGAGATGCAGCTGAGATCATGCTGAATTGAGATTATCAGTCTCAGTACCAATAAAAACATGCTCTCTCTAAGAAAAAGAATAATCTTCTTCTCTGTCTCAAAGGTGGGGGAGATGAGGGAACCACATTTCCTCCCAAAACGAGTGGCACTGCCATAGCTTTTAAATGAATATGCCTGCTAGGCTATATAACACCCACTTTTGTCCCAGAAAGGGTATATTAGCAACATTTTTGAGAACCTGAAAGGTCCATTTGAATTTAAAAGAACAACATAAAGTTCAGCAGTTCAGGTCTCTGCCACCTTAGAGTTCACTTGAAAGTACATCAGAACACTGTCTATGTTTATCCCTTCTGTTACTGTATACTTTCCCCATCTATCTGCCATCTCTTAAATTTCAACTCTTAGTAGATTATCACACGACACTCTTAAAATGCTGCTAATTCACTTTAACTGCTCTGACTACTTCCTATTGCATTTTTGGGATTTGTAGTTTAGTGAAGTTTAAGAGCTCTCTGGCTGAATATTCTAAATGCCCTTTCCTAAACTACAAGTCCCAGAATGCAACAGCAAACAGCCAGAGCAGTTAAAGTGGATTGGCAGTGTTTTAAGAGTGTAGTGAAATAATCCCCTTAGTCTCAGTGATTTTGGCTGCTCCCACACTGCAGAATTAATGTAATTTGACTTGGCTTGAACTGCAACGGCTCTATCCTATGGAATCCTAGGATTTGTAGTTTGATGTGATGCCACAGCTCTCTGATGGAGAAGACTAAATAGCTCATGAAACTACAAATCCCAGAATTCCATAGCAGTGAGCCATAACACTTACAGTGGTATCAAACTCGATTAATGCTGCTATGTAGATACTCCTTTGTCTTACACCAGTGTAAACAGTGAGTCTAAAATGAGCAGGACCTGAGTGGATCAGATCCTCCAAATCACTATAGCTCCTGATCTTTCCATAAATACATCAATGTAAGCCATTAGTATATCTGATGAAGTGAAGTAATATCCATGAATACCTATGCTGAAAAAAAAAACAGTTGGTCTCAAAAGTGCTAGTAGATTCTTTCTTCTCACCAGACCCATTTCCCTTTTTTTAATGTTGTGACAATCTATCATGGTGATCAATTTGGAAATGTCTTTCCTGTGAGAACATTTTGGAGTAGGAGCATAAGGGAGATATGTGTGCATGGCAGGAGGGTGAAATTAGCTCCTTGGCTGTTTTGATTGCTGAGAAAAGCTTGGTACTTTTGTTAGGAAGTTTCTAATTAGGGGAATTTCTTAATTAACTCAAATCGCCGAGAGGGAGGGTTAACAACACCCTTGCAAGACCGTGTCCCTTGATGCATACCAAAGGACCAAAATAATCCCTTAAGAGATGATGCGGAGACAGACTTCTCCAATTGAAGTTCAAATATTTATTAAAAGGGAAAAACAAACATTCAGCAAGGGGCATATACACATACATATTCAATACTAAACGAAAGCAAATGAGGAAAATGTGGGGATAGATTGAAGGCAGTACTACAGGCAACACGTCCGAAGGCTTCTCCATGAATCCAAAGTAGATGTGGATGATGACTGACACGGCCACCAGAACATGGGAGAAAATGGCCAAGGGAGCTAAGATCAGAGTCCAGTCTGGCATAAAGCCAAGCTTTATTCTGACAGTATTACACCTGAATGAAAAAAATCTAAGGGTTTTATAGGCGAAATCTAGCCTTGAACGATGAGCTTAATGGTTTGGCCAAAGCCTAGGCAAAGGTGTTTGATCACCTGGACTTTGTTAAGCTGAGGTGTAGGATAGCCTAGTCAATGCAGTCAGGTCTTGACACAATCAGGGGAAGACAAACAGGTAAATGGGTGGGTCATTGATTTGATCACCGGCCCATGACGTGTGTGACTGAAAACAGTCAGTATTATCTTGGTTTTGGAGGTGCTGGCTTCCTCATTAACGACTCTCAAGCTACCTTTGAGGAATTTCCATGTATATTGTTTGCTAGGGATCCTGCCTCTCCCATGGCAAGCTGCCTACTTGGTCTCCTTGCTTCAGCAAAATGGCAGGTCCTCTAGGAGGTCAGTTTGAGTTCAGAGTGAACTCTACACTCCAAAATTTTATAAAAAAGAAGTTATTCGAACAGTCTGCAGGAAGAAATCCTTTGTTCAGGTCTTTGCTGTTTAAACCTTTAGTTTGTAGCCACACCATGGACTTCACCCCCAAAGTGGGAGATGGAGACATGATGGCTCCTAGGATGTTTCCTCCCTTACCCCAGGAGTCAAGTTTGATAGGGTGATGCAACAGTTTCTTTCTGCTATAAACATCAGTAGATCTAGTTTTACACCAATAGTTCTGTCACATTGTCGCTCTCACATCTCTTTTGAAGTGGTGTCCCGGATTAAGCATGGATCCATTCAGGAGAGTGAAGATATTTGAGGAACACTTAAATTAGATTAGAAATACTTGCAAATTAATGTAATGTGAGAGACATAAAAGAAGTGTTAGAGGGGAAGTAAGTAATCTGTACAAGTTGCAGAATAAGACAGACCTGACTAAACTCTGAATTGCAAACCTAAGAGTGGGTTGGGGAATGTAATCT
>NC_056525.1:116210152-116262387 GCF_019175285.1 Sceloporus undulatus
TAATAATAATAATAATAATAATAATAATAATAATAATAATAATAATAATACGTTTATTTATATTTCCCACCTCTCCCAAGGATTGAGATGGGATTACATCAATAAAATAATACAATAATACAAATACAATTGATAAAACACTAATACTGAATTTACCACATTCCTGTTAGTTCTCTAGACAGACAGGCCATGCAGAACACTTCTCATTACATCTGCAGACAATCAGAAACCAGGGTCTCTATTAATCTAAGCCTCCAACAGTAAAAGGCAGATAAGCAATTTCCACTATTGTCACCTGGGAAGAAAAGATCACTTGTCACTGCAAGATCATCATGCTTAGCCAGGATTCTCTAACCAGAATTGTTTTGTACTGTATCATGTGTATATGTGAAATTGGAGTTTATTATGTAAAATGATTAAAAAATATATTATTTAAAAAAACAACACTGAAGAGCAGAAAAAATGATAGAAACAGAATAAAAATATTCAGTTCTTCTATTATTAGTCAAAACAGCTAATACATGATTAAAGGGAATATTATTATTAATATTGGCAGGGAGACAGAATGACACATAGCCTAAAGTCCATTCTGGTGCTACGTCTGGTCTGTTCAGCACCAGAACTGGGGTATACCCCTCTTGCTTCAGATCTTCTCAGAAGATCTGAGCCCTCTGTTGTGCCACCAGGCATCTAAGTTTCTCAGCACTGCCACGACTGCCACATATCACTCTCTCTTATGTCAGAATGAGGTGCCCAACCATATGATTGTTACTGGGTGTCTCTCAGCTCAGAGTGAAGTGGCCTGGCAGACACACTGGGCAGCTCAGTAAGACATATGTGGAAACAGCCACTTGGAATCAGATTGGAGAGACTTTGTAAGGAGTTAGGGTAGGGGCAGCTCTGGAGTCAGGATGCTCTGGGCTGCGCCTTAAGAATCCTAGCCTGTGCAGAAAGGATCTCCCTCACCCTCAATGACAGACAGAGATGGGGGGGGGCATTTCTTACCTCTAAATCCATCATCACCTACAAGGTGATCAACAACTGATAAAAATAATAATATGTTGAATATACTAATAAGACCACTAAAAAAAAAACAGGCAAAAGTATTCTTTGAAAACTGCTGAAACAGCCGAGAGCAGCCACCCTTTCTTTTAAGGACATGTGCAACACTATTGTCTTAGTTGCTCACTGGAGATTTGGAAGGGATGAAGCCAGCCTGACATCCTTTGAGAAAGGGTTGCATAGTCCTGGTGCTGTTACAGAAAAAAATCCTGTTAAGTGTTTCTGCTAGCCTAGCCTTACAGGGTAATGAGACATGCAACAATATATCCTTTCAGGATGTTGATTTTGAACCTGTTTAATAGTATAAATATTCCAGCTAAATGCATGCAAAGACTTGGTGGAACTCTTGCTCTCTCAGAATGCATCAGACTTTTTCTCTGAATGGAACTGAAAGATAGACTTTTGGTGATAATCATGGGATGGTCATGAAAATCATCTGACTTTAAGCAGAAGGAATATCCTCTCAACAGGGACTCCTTTTTGTCATTGTAATCTTTTTTGTAAAAAATGCCGTTCATCAACAACTCAGTTGCTATGGGTTGTATGCTGACATGTTATTGTTTCCATAAACCTTGTATATGTATATATTGAACTCCACCCAACAGTGAAGTCTGCACCTTATATTTTTAAAGTAAAAAGTGAAATGCCCTTTCATTAGGGGTAGTAGATAGACAACTATTGAGATGCTGTTGGACTAAAGCTCCCGGAAGCCATAGCCAGCATAGCTAATGTTGTATTTTGGAATCCCCCCCCCCCCCCCCGATTTTGGAATATTTGCATCAGATATCTAGGAAATGAGACTCAAGTCTAAACATGAACTTCATTTATCTTATGCACGTTGTTGTTGTTCAAGCCATTTCCAATTTATGGTGACCCTAAGGTGAATTTATCATGGGGTTTTCTTGGCAAGATTTGTTCACTTCAGTGTGTGTGTGTGTGTGTGTATGTGTACCAAACAATGTTTTTATATACTGAACCATCAGAAAGAAAGGTTTCACTACCTTAGCCATCCATGTGGATATTTTTGGATTTCAGAATTCCAGATACAGGAGGTCTGTAGATCTTTATCTTTTTTTCTGTTTTGTGCGTTTTATCTGTTGTAACTTGATGTTTTTAACAAAACATTTATTTATTTAAAAAACTTTTGTATGAAATAAATGTTTTGTGTACTTTGTTTTTAACTTGAGGTCTGTCAGCTTGGGTTCCATGCTGGGAAAAGAAGGATATTAAACAAACAAAGGCCTGTTACAGACTGCCAAAATAAAGCTGCTTCAGGTCTCTTTGGAGGTATGCTATTTAAATGATGCATGGGTCCTAAGAGTCCGGAGGTCGCGTCAAAGCCACACTCCATTCCTAAGCACTGGAGTGCAGCTTCCGGATTCTCAGGATGCATGCATCATTTAAACAGCATATCTCCAAAGAGACCCGAAGCAGCTTTCTTTTGGCAGTCTGTAACAGGCCAAAGAATCAAACAAACAAAGGATGCTGCGAATTTTTAGGATGCCTTTGTTCCCACTACTACTCTAGGCAGCACACAAGCAATTTCTCAATAACCAACCTCTGATCTTCAGCATTTTCATTATTACTCACCACCACAAATCAGCTCTAATATTTGCAGTTTATCTGATCCTTTTAAAAGACTGTAAGACAACACTTTGGATCTTGGAAATTAGAGACAGGGGGAGAGAGAGAGAGTCTAGAAATTCCTAATGTTTGGAGAAGTGAAGAGCGTGAAATGATATTAACAATGTATTCATCAGCAGGTAATAGGCTTTTCATTTCTCATTAGTTTAAAGCTTTATTTACATCCCATTAACAGTGAGCTTTATTTACTTCATTTGTTTTAATTGCCTATTTTATCATTCTTTGAAGGGGAAAAAAAACACTTCCAAGAACAGCCCCAAATTAGAAGGATATGCAAATGGCTGTGTGCTGTGTACTTATTCTCACAAAATCGCAGAAATAAACAGTGAGTTAGAGACATCCTGGTCTGCAAACTAAGAGTAATGCTTTCATTACAAAATTCCCAAATCCTAAAAGCCACCCTTGCACAAACAAGATTGCTTTCCAAAATCAGCCAGGGCCTCAGATAAATAAAGGACCACGTGACATAATCTAGTTTGGGTTTAGACTGGATTTTGTTAGCTTTATAGCTTGGCAGATGGTAATTCACATGGAAACATCATTAATAATTGCCAGAAGTTCTATTTGGAATGAGACATTTGTGCAGAAGGTTTTGCCTTAATGAGGTTCCACTTGAAAATGAGCTAACAACTATTCAGTTGATGCAAAGGAGTTTTTAATTAGTCCTCTTATACTGAATTAGTTTTTTTTAAATGCGCTGTTCTTGACCTCATGTACAAATGATCAAATGATCAAACGAGGTATAAATCCAAGGAAAACGTCCCCCCTCCCTTCTTGCCCATCCATACTACTTCGTAGTACATTTTGAACAAGTAGATCAATTACCTTCTGACCCAGAATCGCAGAATGGTTAGTCACAATATTTTCAGGGACCAGTGTCTTCCCAACAATGATCAGGACCAGAGATGGGTCAGAGTCATTCTTCTGGACTATGACTTCCAGAAGCCTCAAGTCATTTTAGGCTTCTGGCTCAGTACACCAAAGTGTATTTTGAGGCCATGTAAGTGATCACATTGTGTGAAAAGAATAGCAATATGTAGAAACAAGTACTTCAGAATTTTACCACAGATAAACACAAAGTGGAAAGCAACACTGCACTATGGAGTGTGTCTCGTTCAACTTGAAAATGTCTTCTTTCCGAAGAAGAAGAAGAAGAAGAAGAAGAAGAGGAGGAGGAGGAGGAGGAGGAGGATGTAAGCACCATCTCTAGTTTTAAATTTGGTTGACCAAGAGGAGCCAGGCAAAAATGCCATGAGAGAGGAGTTCCAGCCTATGGGTTGCTAGTGAACCATCAGTTTTCTTCTCAGCAAAAACATATATCCAATTAAACTCCTAATTCCTGCAGGAAAAGGCACCTTTTCTGGACAAATGTAAATAACAACAACAACACATTGTGGAATTCTGAACTATTGTGGCTTGAAGAACCCAATCAAGATGTAACATTCACTTAAGTGGGTGTTTTTCTCCGCATGGGAAGAAAACAACAACAACTCTCAAACACTGAAGCTAGTACCTTTGGGTACTGGAACCAGAGAGCTTTGTTGTTTTGTTTCCCAGTATCATAAGTACCACGAGGATACGTTTGTGAAAGGAGATCTTCCTATCATCTCCTCCTCTTGACTCCACTCCTTTGAAAAGTATATCTAGAGAATACAGTGACCTTCTCACATGGTGTGGGAGGGGACATGAGGAGTTGCTGGAGATAGATGGAAATTAACTGAGAAATATCAAATCATTCCTGTTTTCCAAGAGTCACACTTGAGTGTTATGTTGATGAACCAGCCAACCCCACCAACCAGAGTTGATCATTGATATACACCGCTACTATGGCACGGTCACACAACCAGTCGCCTTTGGTTTCAATGGCTAAGAATAGCTTTGCTGGACCAAACCAAAGGACTGCCTAGTGAAGCAATCCCTTCCCAGAGCAGCCAATCAAATACCATAGGAAACCTATTAGCAAGATATGAGGGTAGTAGCACCCATATTCCCCAGCAACTAGTATACAGAGGCACACTATCTCTGACTTTAGAGTCTACATTGTATTTACAACAATGCCATGTTTCCTAACATCTCATTAAAATAGGATGATCATAGAAAACTGAACCAGAGATGGACAGTTGTGGAAGTTCTACAGGTTTTTTTTCCTGCTCCTTGGACCTTTTGGCTGACAGATGGACCACCAAAGTGCAATCTGCCTGGCTCCAAATGCAAACAAACTAGGAGTGATCAGAAGTCCACATCTGATTTGAAAAATTAAGGATTTTTTAAAAAACATCAAAGAGTTTATTGTGAAAGAGCTGCAACTTAAAAGTTGAGTTGATTCTCCTAGATACTTCCAGGAAAAACAATTTAACTTTTTCATAGCCAGAGACAGGATGGGGTTTTTGGTACTCTATTTCAGGAAGAAGCTAATAAAAGGAGGGGCTTCCTAAGCCATAACTTTCAACTTTCAACTGAAAATAGCAACACCTGTGTAAATTTGTAAGGCACAAAGCTATGCAACATAAAGATTCTATGGAAAAGATGTGGTCAAGTACAAAAGTTATTAATAAGGAAGACAGCAAAAAAACTGTAGCATTTTAAATTGAGACACTCTTGGATTTATTTTCTGATTTTAGTGGGGGAAGGGGACAGCATCCTGAATTGATGAATATAGTGGTGTGTATGTGTTTATGAATATTATACTGTGCATTACACTAAAATCAACCAGCCTCTGCTCAGAATGACAGGTTTTTCTCAGACTTGCAATCACTGCTTGAGCTCTATATTCACACCCACCCCATCTGCCAAATGCACATAATCTATTAGGTTCATATATATCCCAGCTTTTCCAGAAAACTCTTGTGGTCACTATGAGCTAATCACAGCCTCTTCATCTAGCCTATTTCACAGAATTGTTAAGATAAAAATGGGAGTGGTAGTGGGGGAACACTATGAATCATATTTCTATGAATCATATTTTCAGTTTCAGGAAAGAAATGGAATAGAATTAGTTCAAATACAAATAGTTGAAGGGGGAGGGAATAATATCATAAAGAATCTGAACAGTGGCTTTATAGGGTGTTACTTGGGCCCGATACAAACAGGAGGGAAACGGCACCGATTCTAAGGTTCGGGGGCATGCAACATCCACATGCTCCCAAGCCCTAGTGTGCAGTGGATGTGCCATCATGGTGGCCTCCCGTTCACACAGCGGCCGCCATGATGATGCAAGCACAGCACAGCATCCACACATCGGGGCACTGCACTTGCATCATCGATGCGCCACAGTGTGCCAATGGTGTGCAGTTTGGCTGCTGTGGCGTCCCTCGGGAGCAAAAACGGGCACCTCCAGCTTGCCCTTTCGGGGTGGTCTGTTGAGCCCCATGGATTACCATTTTGAAGACATTTACCTGGAATTATGTTCCAATGAACTCAATGGGGCTTATTGATCACATAAATGAACTGCCATTTCATAGAGGGAGTTGTACTATCTTCCTTCCCTCTCTCACACACACTATTCCACACAGGAAGATACATTCTCTCTCCCTCACACAAATGATCTAACACAATCACATGAAAAAACATCCCATCATATTTTAAAGACACACACATACTGGAAGAAAACTTTGAACTGCTTCTTGCCTCCTGCTGTTCTGTCACTGCCTCTCCTTTCCTCCTTGTTCAGAACAGAAAACTCTGTGTATAACAGAAAACAAAGATCCTCACCTATCTCTTTTTATGCAGTTATTTTATTTTATTTTAAGATTACTTAATAAATTTGTATATCTTAAAGTCACATTGTTATTGCTAGGAGGTCCCTCTTTGCCTCTGATTGAAAGTTTTTTTTAAAAAAATAGTTTTTATTAAAGTATATATTTATTTTATCCAAAATTTTTAAAATTGAATAAATCTTTAACTCCCTCCCCCCACCATGGTCTTTTGCTTATCATTTTGGATTAAATATTCTTTAGAGCTATCTTTGTTGTACTTCTCTCCCGTCGGTCTATATTTTGCTTCTATCATCTCCATCTAAAAAACATTTTAAACTTTTGTTGTTATTTAGTCTCCATCCTATACTTTTCCCTTTATTTCTCTATGGTGCTACTTCTGCTTATTTATATATCTATATTGTTTTCTCTTCTCTAAGATCTCTCCCTTGTTGTTGTTTTTGTTGTTAATATTTATGACCATTTTTCTTTATAATAACTCATTGGTGGTTCCCAAATGTCCTCCTTCTCTCTAGTTGATTTATACTTTAGATATATAGTCAATCTGTCCATTTCCATTATAGCCAATGATCTTAATAACCAGTAATCTACAGTTGGTATCTCTGGATTTTTCCATTGTATTGAAAACACCATTCTTGCTATGGTTACCATTATCTTTATATGATTTCTTTATATGATTTCTAGTTGTTTTTTTCTTCAATTATGTTTAATAAAAATAACTGTGGTTCAAACTTTAAATCCAATTTAAATATCTCTTGAATTGTTTTATATATGTCTTTCCAATATTTCTTTGTTTTTTGGCATGTACACCATATGTGTTAGAAAGAACCATTTTTTCATCAAACTTCCAACACTTATCTTTTCAATTTTTGTGCATTTTAGCTAATTATGATAGTGTTATGTGCCATCTATACAGCATAAACATTTTCTTTTATGTCTATACAGGCTATAAAATTCACGTCTCTACCCTCATGCTTTGTTCCAATTTTTCCAGCTGTATGTTGTGGCCTATATTTTGGGACCACTTTATCATTGATGATTTGATAGTTTCTTGCTACTTTTCTAATTTCAAATAAGACCCTCACCTACTTCTGTATGACTGTTTAGACATTACCTAACTCCCCAATACCATCTGCCACCCATTTTTTGAGTGATGAATGAAACACCCTAGGGAAAGCATTTAGCAGTTTTAAGTCCCAGAGATCCCCCAGTTGATTTTGACCTACCTTCTGGCCACATGATAACTAAGGGCCCAAACAGACAGACAAAAATAAAACAGGTCTGCTGTTTAAATGACACACACATCTTAAGAGGCCAGAAGCTGTGCCAAAGCTGTGCTCCAGTCCTTAGGACTCAAGTGTGGCTTTGGCACAACTTTCAGCCTCTTAAGATGCATGTAGCATTTAAACAGCATACCTCCAAAGTGACCCGAAGCTGCTTTATTTTGACCTGTCTGTTAAGAGGTGTATTTGAAACTTTAAAAAGGAATGATACTGACTTGAAAAGCCTATAAAACATGGCTTCTGACAAACACAATGAAGGGCTACAAATGTCCCTGGAAGTGACTCAGTAGTTTCACCTGCCATTTGCATCCTTTGATCTATGCTGCCCAGATTGGATGCAGACTGAATGTACTTTGGGTTCTGGAATGTACATATTACAGCAGAGATGCCAGGAAAAAGAAATAACCATATCCAATAGCAATATCTGGAGAGTCAGCAACATTCATAGCATACTCCAAGCTACTAAATATTAAGCTGTTCATAAAGGTAAAAATGCTATACATTTACTATGCATATAACTGAATGCAGGAATACATAGAAGTATACTTTTCTTTTAAATAAACCTAACTTTAAACATCACCCTGGCCACCTATATAAAAGTAAAGAATTTTAAAAACAAGTTATTAAATTGCTGCATGAGTGAGGGTATCCTTTCAAAAAATATTTATCATTTATCAGCAATACAGTGCTGAATAGAAAATGTTAGGAGCCTTAGAATTAGTTTTAGATTTTTAAAATTCACATCCGATCTACTAAAGTTTAAGACACTGTTTAACGTCTTCTAACCCAGCTTCATTTACTTCTTCATGCTGCTTAGATTTACAACCCACCCCTAAAAGCAATTTTCAATGGAGTAATTTCCTTCCAAGTTTAATTGCTGCTTCCTTGGTGTTGCCATTTTTAGAGATGTTTTTGAGATGGCAGAATTCAGGGAGACAATACAACAAATGACTGAGCCTTTAAGTGATCACAGGAAGAGCAGATGAAAAATTTCAGCTTGGAAAAACAGCTAGCATACTAATGACAAGGCAGGTATTTCAAAGTGAAATTGCTTCATTGGCTGTTGGTCTGTTTCTGCACAGAAATCAAAGAGCTTGATATGACCTTAAAAAGCCCTATATGGCTCTGATCCAGATAGTTTGAAGGATCCAAACAAATCTCCCTGCCTTCTGAGAACTTCAGGAGAGACCTTACTCTCTGTCCCAGTACTCTTGCATGTACATTGGTGGACCCATGTGGTAGGGCCTTCTCAGTGGGTGCACCAATGCTCTGGAACTCTCTTCCCAGAGAAATTAGACTGGTACCCTCCTTGCTAACTCACTGAAAGCAGGTAAAGACCTTTTTGATTTAGCAAGATTATGAGAATTTATTCTCAAGGAGAAAGAAAGAAAGAAAGAAAGAAAGAAAGAAAGAAAGAAAGAAATATATCCTTTTGATGGTTTATGTTTCTAATTTTTAATGTGTTAATAGTTTAATTACTCTATACCTTTTGCATGCTGTGATATTTTATCTCTGTTTTAATCATTGCAAACTGCCTTGAGTCCTCAACTGGCAAAAGGGAGGGATACTCATCATCTTCCTCATATCATTTTCACCTTCATCACCTTTATCATGCTGGGATGAATACTAGGATCACCTTGAGGAAAAAGATTACAGTCATCTAAACCCCCATGCCAGCTTCTTGATCTGGTTGAGACTCATCTCTCCTGCACTCACAATGTGCGGTTTTAAAGAACAATCTTGCAGTCCATATGAGGTAATATTTATTTGGCTCTCAGTTATAGTTGTCCAAAGACAGAATAGAAACATTAGTACCTCACCTGACAAGTGTTTTGCAACAAAATATCATCAAGCAACACTTGGATTTAAAGCCTTTTGGTGCATTTGGACTACAAATATTCTTGAAATATTACCAATAACTCTACCTTTCACTATGCATCAACAGCTAAATGCTTACCTTCTCAAGGTGCTTCTTGTTTATCATGACCAACTTTTCAGATCTCTGTGTAGATTAGATCTGCTTGTTTAACCTCATGGAGCCTGAGAGACACTTACCTTCTTCAGAGCAAACATCAGATCAGCATAAGAAGAGGGAAAGCAAAGAGGAAGGGATTACAAAAGACAAATAAAAGACAGATGACCTGATAGGAACTGACTAGGAAAGTCATAGCAATGAATACAAATAACCAGAGGTTATTGGCATGGACCCATTGCATTCTGGCTGCCTTCTAGGAGAAATTGGACACGATGAGTTTGCTGCAGGAAGGATCATATTTTCTTTTGTCAGTATATTTTTACTACATGGATGGTCCCGTTGTCCCAAGAAAGTGTCTTGTGCTATGGACATGTCAAACCTAGAGGGAAAATGTAACAAGCCACAACTTTGGTCAGTATTCCAAAATAAATCCACTACTGACAGTGCAATATACTGGAGGAAAAAGTTGAGGCAAGGTTCTGTGTGTCTGTGTGTTTAATGTCCTTTTAACTTCTAGACATTCACTCAGATCTGAATGAAACAAAGGCGCGGTACACACAGCACTAAAGCATCATGCTCATGCCGTGCTAGTGCAACCATGCAGTCCCTAACCTTAGCACTTACTGGCGGCGCAATAATGGCGGTACCCCATGTACATGGGCGCTGCCATTGTGGCATAACGGATGCATAGCGTTTTCACGTCATGCTTCACCAGTTACGTCACGAGTGCACCATTGCCTCTTTTTCCTTGACAGGGAAGTCATGCGGTTTGGCAGCTGAGGCTTCCCTGTGGAGGAAAAACAGGCGCCAGCAGACCTCAGTTTTTCAGCAGTCTGTACTGTGCCAAAGAGATATTTAAAGTTGGATTATAGCTTCTGCCAGCTTGCAGCAACAGAACTAATGGAGGGGACTGGAAGTGTTTCAATCCAACAATATCTAAGAAGACACATATTTTCTATGTATTTTTCAATTACACACCTCAGATGTTTTAAAGTGTACCTTGAAAACAAGAAGCATTCCCATGATATACAGTGAGCCCTCCTTATCCATGAACTTGCCATCTGTGGATTTGAGTATCCATGGATGGCAAGCCCATGAGAGGGGGCAGCAGAGGAGGAGGAAGGAAGAAAAGGGATGGTGGCAGTGACAGAGAGGGAAGAGGGGACAAATAATGAGGCAGCTGGGAAGAGGAGAAGGAGGAAAGAAGGGGAAGAGTTGCAGCAGTGGCAGAGGGAAAGAGGAGGAGGAGGAGGAAGGAAGGAAGGAAGAAGAGGAAAAGTGGTGATGGAGGCGGGGGTAAGAAAAGGAAGAGGAGAGGAGGAGGAAAAGGAAGAGGAGGAAGTGCAGTGGCAATGCAGTGAATGAGAGCAGGAGGAGGATGAAGGAAGAAGAAAAACGGAGGCAGAGGCAAGGGAGGAGGAGGAAGGAGGGGAGAAAGAAAGAAGAAGAGGAGGAAGAGGAGGAAGTACAGAAGCAGTGGCAGTGGGGGCGGAGAGGAGGAGGAGGAGGAGGAGGAGGAGGAGGAGGAGGAGGAGGAGGAGGAACCAGCCCCTGCCACAGTCAGAGCAGCAAGACAGGCTTTGGAGGATGGGATGGCAAAGTCCCATTCTCTTAGTGGTGGTGCATGGGACTTGAGCATTGGGAGATTTTGATATCCACAGGGGGATATGGAACCGATCCCCTATATTATTATTATTTATTATTAACCTTTATTTATATAGTGCTGTAAATTTACCAAGGCCCACTATAGATCTTTTATTTCCCACAAGCATGCCCAACATCATGGTATGCTCAATAGGAAGGCTGGATGATGATGATGATGATGATGATGAGGAGGAGGAGGAGGAGGAGGAGGAGGAGGAGGAGGCAGCTGTGAGTTAAATATATGTTGGTGGCAAAACAAGAGTTGTTGTGATGTATGTTAAAAAGAGCCTTGAAATATATTAACACTGCAGAATTAAAGCAGTTAGACACCACTTTAACTGTTATGACTATCCTACAAAATACTGGGATTTGTACTTTGTCAAGGTATTAGCCTGGTCTGTCAGAGAGCTCTGGTGCCTCACCAAACTACAAATCCCAGGATTCTGCAGTGAAAATGGTGTCAAAATGCTTTAATTTTGCAATGTGGATACACCCTTAGTATCATCAAATTTTACTTAATTAAAACTAGTCTAAATGCTAGGAAATTGTTTCAGAAAAGGTTTTGTTGAGGGATGAAACATTAGAACTGTGACTGAAATCATGTATACAGACATATGGGAGTCAGCCTCAGTGGATGTACTAAGACTTACCTTTGGATGAACCTCTATAGTCAGTCAATTGATACTTTTATTTGCCAAGGACTATCTCAAATGCAGCATCATTTTACATGAGATGTTTATTCTAATTCATTTGATTCCATACTTGGCTGTCCTTTCCTTGACCAGGGCTTTAGTATCATGCCACAAATCCTTCAGGATTCCATCTAACAAAAGAAAGGTGTTCTTCCCAGGAGGGCAAACTCCAACTACCTTGATTACAGTTTCTTCAAAAACACCTTACCATTGAAGTGAAACCAATTCTCGGTTTCATTTCAAAAGGTATTTAGAATATAGAAATGAAACACATTTCTAATAAACCCCAATTACACTAATTATGCTGTAATTATTAAAATAATCATGTCAACCCTTTATTTCTCCTATTTCCTAGTGAATGCACTTAATTGCAAACCATTTGCAATATGAACAATCATGAAATGACTATTGACGAAAGCTCAGTAATCAATCATCGTAGGGTCTTTAGAAACTGAGGTGCTATTGAAATGAATTGGCCAAAAACAAATGAAGAACAAAAGACTGACACATTCCACCAAAGCACATTACTCTACAGTCACATCTAATGTTCATTGTGCACATAGGATAAGGGAATATACAGTCTGCCCTCCCTGTATGTGGGGGATCCATTCCAGACTCCCCTCCCGCATGGAGAAAAGAGCATATGCTCAAGACCCATAGAAAATAACGGGGCACATGCTCACGGCAGTGCATGGGCATGCGGCATGGGTACACGCCCCATTACTTATGCTGGGACTTGCCTTCTAAACATGCTCACTGTTCTGTTTAACTGTGTTCTGTACTGTTCTACTTAGCTGTGAAGCTACACATTTTGACTTGTTCTCAATTCAGCTGTATCTGTGAGATCTGAATACTATAGACCAATACCTCAGGAAACCAGAGGAAGGAGAATCCACTTTCTTTGGTGGAGTGAGTGGTCAGGGATAATGAAGCAACTGATTTATTCCAAGAATTCAAGCATTTTCTGTGTGTTCATACCACTGTATGGGCAGGAGAAATAGTTCTTAATGGGTCCCACTGTTCTGGATAACTGCTGGCCAGTTTCCATTTCACTTCTAGTGTATGAGGGCTTCCCATCTTCTGGGATTTGTGGGTGTGACAGATTATCTAGATTCATTTCAATATGGTCCAGCTATGTCCCTGCTAATTATATTGGATTTAGGGATATAAATTGTTATACCATTCATTATCATAATGGGGTACGCTTGTTGTGACTTTCCAATCAGATTCATTGGCATTAGAATTCACAATTCACTGCCTTTGGGATACAAATCTTTGTTTATTTTGTTTTTGTATGCAACTATAAAACACATTCAAAAATTTTCTCCTTGTTGAGCAGGATTATAAAAATTGTTGCACATTTTGATTTTTCACATTTGGGGACTTTGAAAAATTCACTGCATTGAAAAATGCTGCATATTTTTGTGATTTTTCACATTTGGGGACTTTTGAAAGAGAAGGTTTTTGTTTGCTTGCATGTGCACATTCTTTTATCTCTATTTATTCATTGTTATTGCTACAGATGAAGGGGAAATGTTGGTCTTTTCACTCTTGTGTAAGAGTGAAAATGTCACAGTTTCCTATTAAGAATGAAAAGAACCTGAATATTCTTTGTATCACTACTTTGCTCTGATTAGTGATAGAGTCACCATTTGAAGACATCCTGTCAGTCATATTCAGACTAATTTTGTCATAGTTAAACAGCTGTGAGAGTCTCACCTCATTATTTTGCAGTTTACATAAAAATTTGTAGCAAGTACAGGTATTCTAGGGTCACTAGACAGACTGGGTGTGTCATGCATCCAGCCCCTGGGATGGAGTTGTGGCCTCTGCAGTCATATGCATCCATGGTTTCAAGAAGGCAGCTGCAGTCTTCATTTGAAGATGCCAACAAACTTTACTAAAACACCCTCCATCAATACTCAAAGCACAACAGGATTAGGTTCACGAGACATAGGAAGACTCAACCAAAAAGTCCAAAGAAAGTTCTAGGACACTGTCCTCATTTTCCTGAGGGTGATTTCAGTGTGACTCCCTCCCTTAGAGTAATGTTCTGGGACTGGCTTCACTCCTTTCTCAGGGGGCTCCCACTCATATTTATCTAGGAACCACTTTCCCCTTCCTCGGCTGCCTGCTTCTTGTGGCCAGGCCACAGGTCTATTCCAGGCTGGCCTCTCTTGGTCCACATCCAGGAGCAGTGGGGTTATGGGAGGGCTAGTTGGAGAGTTGGCCCTTATCTTGCACTGATCCTCTGCCCCCATCGGATCTACTTTCACCACCTCCCTGGACCTCATCTCCAGCAGCCTGGCTGCTTCTCCCTGTCAAGGTGGGGTGTGTTCCTGGCTTTCTTCAGCCCATGCAGTTTCAGTTTCTCCCTCCCCCCAATCTGTCCAGTTGCCTCTTTCCCTCACTCTCCATGTCTCTCCCACCCTCCTGACAATTTCCCATTCCTTTAAACCCCCAGCCTGTTCTTCCTTTCCAGCTTCCCTTCACTCTGCCCTCTTTCATCCTACAGTTGGTTCAGCTCCCCTGTGTTGATTGGAGTTGTCGGTCTCCTCTCCTCCTCAGCTACATCCTCCCTTCCTTGTCCAGCCTTGGAAATCCTTGGGATCAACTCCTATATGTTTTGAGCTTTGGTAGAAGCCAGGTGGGGGAAACCTCTGCCCCTCCCTTCCCCAGCATCTTTGTTTGAGTCCTGGGATGTTGGTTTGCACCTCATCTCCATTTCCTCCTCTGTCTCACAGGTTGCTTACCCCAGGAAACAGAGCAGCTAAAGAACTTACTTACATTTGTTATCTTCCTATATCAATTTCATCATCATTTCATGTTTATTTAGAATTATTCAATTATATATATATTGGTTTAGAATTTTTGTAGCATTCCTTTATTCATTAACATCGTACTTAGTGATATAGTATATCTATTTCTTGGTGGGGTTTTTTCCTTATTTTTTTCTCCTATTTTTGACCAGTTATTGTGTAAGCCTCCTGTTGCATTGGTTCCAACTGTATTGTCCCCCCCACAGTCTACCATTAGACCTTTATTGTTTCCTTGCAAAAGGCAGAAGGTGTCTGGCAACAGTAGAAACAACAGCAATGGTGAGGAGCAAAGAAGATGCAATAGTGGTTATGATGATGTGGTATACATGGCTTCTTCCCACGTCATGGGAAAGCTATTTCTTTAGATGATAACTCCAAGAATCCTCTAACAGTCTAGCCACTTGAAATACTAGATGGTAATTTATGGTGTAGTCCAAAGAGGTAACTTTTTCAGGCTCTATTGATCTTTGTTTCCTTCCAGGGAAAGGGAGAGCAAGGTACTGTAGTTGTACTCCTTGAATTTAATTTGTGCTGGTTTCTATCTAATCTTACCTAATCTGTCTTCTCCTTGCCTAATCCTTCCTGAACTTGTTTCACATGGCTACTGATCCAGCTAGGCTCCTTGCCCCTTGCTATGTGGACAGGGAAGAGAAAGACAATTCTCATGATATCTCTTAATCATTTCCCTATTAAGAATTTATCTAGTTCCTGGCAAAGAAAGAGGAGCTGTTTCTACTCCCGTTTTACAGATTGCGCTACTGGGAAATTATTCAGTCCACTTATTTCTTTGATCTGTTCCATCTGCCTTCTCCTTACTTAAACCCCTTTACAGCATCCCAAGCAATTTGTCTTTCCCAATACATTACATTTAAATCTTAGTCATTGTGCAGACAAAAAGTACTTGCTTTAGTTCTTTAAATCCATTTGTAATTTTTCTCTCTCTCTCACACACATACAAATTCCCCTGACTCATTTTTGAGCTGCTACAATCCCACGGGTGCTGTGTGTTTATGAAAGCTGTGGAACAAAGCTCAGCATGAGAACGACTAAACTAACAATTTTATTCACAAAAGGGAGCCCCAAAGGCAGAAATTATTCATAGCCACCCCCTTCTTACTCTCTCTCCCTTCCAAATTCCTTTTAAGCTTTTATACTTACTTTGAAGTAAGCATTTTATTCTCTTGGCTATGTCTTCAGACAAAGTCAGTTTCATGCTAATCGTGGCCCACAAGCAGGGTCAGCTTCCACCAGCTGTCCTCTTAGTTTGGCAACCTGAAAAAAGGAATTATCTTCATTTACAACATTGGTCTGCTGGTTATGATTAGAGGAATGAAAATGGCATTATTTCATGGCGTCATTTCAACCAATGACTTGCCAGTGATACATTACAACTCAAACCTGAGTAACCTTAATTAAGGTAAGGTGCACCAGCAACACTTCAACCACAAGAGAAAAAACTGGCAGGGAAAGAGAGGATAGCATAAGAGAAAATAAGCTTGATCCATAAGTTCTTTGCATAGAAATGATATCAGGCAATGGAGAAGTCCAAAAAAAGAAAAAAGAAAAACAGCTTCAGAAGATTTTGCTTGGTCTTTGCTACATGGGCTGTCCACAGATGAGACACAATTTACACCATGAAATTTGTCCTTTGATGGACTGCTACAGATATATCTTTTCTAAAAATGCTCAAAATTCAAATGCACACTAAAAAAAATCCCACATTGAGGTGGATGTTGTGTTAAGGCAATGTACACAATTCAGCATATGCAGACAATCATGGTCCCATTCGAAAATAAACTAAACAAAAAGAGGAGGTATTTATTTATTCATTCATTTATTTTAAAACCAATAGAACCAAGCATGAGCTGGACATGCAGTGGGAAAGGGAGAAGTCAATGGATGAGTATTTCACAGATGTGCACCTCACATTCTTCTATTTATGGATTAATAGAGGAACATCTCATGATATCTTAGAAGATGGCCCTGTTCTTCAGTTCAGAGTTCCTGGAAACTAATATTGAACCTATTACAAGCATTCAGCAGGACTCTAGGCACTCACTAGTGCTTTGAACAATATGAGAAGCCTTTCTATAAGTGTGTGTGAGAGCACTTTCAAGTCATCTGCCAACCTCATGAATCTCATAGGGTTTTCTTTGGCAAGGAATTCTTAGAGGTAGTTTTGACAATTCCTTCATTTGGAGTCTACATTAAAATTAATTTATCATTAGTCTTACTCCACAGACTAAAAGAAAAAGTTCCAGTTGCAATAAATCCATTGAATCAATGTGACTCATGTCTTTGTTGACTTAACAAGTCTCATTCATTGAATGAGTCTATTCTAATTGTAACAAACAACAGGGCTGAAATCCAGGAAAGTATATGATGTTAACTAGGATGTCTCTCCCCTTTGTTAGCAGGGCTGTTGAATGAGGAGATCTTTCTTTCATTTTTGATGGGCATGTTATCATGTACAACAGTGCACACTCAGCAGTTTTCAGAAGCAAATGTTCCAAGGCATATCTTGTTTGTTATTGGTAGGAGTTGTATTAGAGACAGAAAAATACTTAGAAATAGGGAATAGGCACAGAGAAAATGGCTGGAGAAGACTGGAGGACCAATCTCACAGACAAAGTGACTCAGAAACAAAAACTGACCAGGAATACAATGAACCAGATACAAGAGTTTATCGCTCAGTCCCTTGGGGCATGATCAGAGTGTGCAAAAGGAAGTGGGATGGGAACAGAATGGGGCAAGGGACACATTTTACCACATGCCAGAATGTGTTCCTTAAAATTTCCTCCTCTGTGACAGATCAGGAACAGAATGGGAACTTCTGGCGGTGTTGGCAGTGTTCTGCCGTGTGCTAAATGCACCCCTTGCCCCATTCTGTTCCCATCCCGCTCCCTTTCATAATGCCCCGATCACGTCCCAAGGTGCTGTGCGATGAACTATACAGTTTTAGAAGCTCTGTTTCCTTTCATAGCACACATAACATCTGGATTATGCAATCACTATCCACCAGATATGGACCTTTCTTTCTGAAGAAAATGCAATCTCTGAAACAAAAAAGTAAAAAGTAAAACACAAAAATGAAAGTGAGAGCACCAGATCTTCATGGATTGCAGGCTTTCCCTCACACAACTGTTGCCAATAGTACTCTCTAACAACTGGACCCTTGCATTCATGACAGTATACATCAGTGGGGTGATTTTATAAAGATTTGTTATGAATATAGTATGCAAAGGGAACTTTTAGCACCTTTGAGAGAAGTTGGTAACATGAGCTTTCATAGAACTGAGTCTACTAGTCTCTTAAGTTAGTCTCAAAGGGGCTATATGATCCCTTTCCAGACTGATTTTCCAGACTAACACAGTTATGTCTTTATATGAATTTAGATAAAAGATCGAAAGACCAAGGTAGAAACACACACAAAGAGAGATGGACTGAACTATAATCATGGCTCTTTTATCTATTCTTTTTTCAAGGTCATAATCAGATAACATAATCACAATGTGACAGAAAACAAAGTTTTTCCTTAACCTGGGTCCTTAAAGGGTGTGGGACATCTCCCAGATGCTCTTGTCAGAATAAGTAATGCTCAGGACTGTGGCAAGGAGAATCAGCTTTATAATTTACAAGCGAAGATAGAGATTGCAAATGAAGAATGAAATTTTATAAATTTATACTATCTTATTAATTTAAGGGGTATAATTTATAGGGCAGGGGGATAGATTAGATGGCCCTTGTGTTTTTTCCTACATCTATGATTCTATTTCTTAAAGGCAAAACAAGAGTAGTCTTAAGATGGCTCCCAATAGATAACATATATGCATGCATTAACCAAGGTTTTTGGGCCAAGATCCAAAATCATTTGGGATCTTCTGTTTCTCCCCCTCCCCCAGGTGGCAACAACCAAGTGTTGTGATTTATGGAGGTTTGTTCTATTCTGTTCTGCTATAGATTGGGGCCCAGCATAGTGACATTTGCACCCTCTGTCTCCAGCAGTCTCATGAGGATAGTGCCACAGTCTTGATTACATAACAATTGTGAATACAAATCAGTTATGGATGCATAACCCTAGGTTAATGGTAACTGCAATAATGAGCTCCAGGCTTGGTTGTTGTTACTGTTGTCATCATCCATTTTATAGAAAATATATCCTCTGTCTAACTTGTTGAATAATTGGAGGAGCTGACTCAGGATTCTTACTAGACAGAGAAGAATATCAAATAAGTTGCTCTGCAGTTGTTGTTTTTCCCTGCAAAACTTTTCTGGAGGGGGATGTAGAAAGGCTGTGGGAAATAGATAGTTATTTGAGGCACCACTCTGAATCTTTGCCTTTCCTCCTTCTCTTTCAGTTGCAAAATGCCCAACTTAGGAGAAGGAATAGGTCAGAGCAGCTCTTTCAGCCAGTTCTTTCACAATATCAAAAAACAGCTTGTTATCGAGCTGTCTTCATCATGGCACTGACACAATGACGTGGCAATGAAGTTTGACAGGCTTGGCTAGTACCCTATATCAATTTAATGTGCACCCTAGAACATTTCCGAGAACTCTTTACAACATGCAGCTGTAGCTCATCAGTTGTGGGAAGGCTTTCTCAGCAGACAACTGGATGCGCTCAGAACTTTCTTCTGTTTTTACAAGCAGAACTTTATCAGCAGAACTTTCTTCTGTCCTTACAAGAAATATAAATGAAAATTGGTTCCTGGTTGTAAGATGTCACTCTCAGGTAGCAAACTCAAACTTTATCCCAAAGATTGCTTTATTCACACATATTATGTTCTAACACCAAACAAAATTTGAAGCACATAGTCAAAAATTAAAAATATGGAGAAACCTTAATGCTTTCTATCTACACATTCCTTCATATCTGTTAGAGATAATCAGTATGAATCACAAGTAGACCATAAATTACATAATTTCATAAATAAAGTTAATAAATAATATCTGGTTATTTTAGTGTGTGTGTGTGTGTGTGTGTTAGAAAGCAAACAGTTTCTTGCAAAAAATATATAAGAATCAAGTGTTAGTTAAATGCTGATAGCACTTGTTAATAGCCTGTGGTGAAATAAAGCTGACTGTGAACAGGTGATGATTACTGTACTTAGCACTTCAGGAGAATAAGAGAAGAATGATGGTAATCATTATACAAATTACTCCTTAAGTGTCTTGCTGTTAATTATTGTTCAAAGAATTAGCATCTGGTTGAACCTGTGTGGTTTTGGAGTTATAGATAATTGATATTGCAGGGAATGCATTTCAAGAAACTTCAGTCATGACACAAAACATATTGGGGCTAGATTGCCACCCTAAATTTACTGCTGAGTCACAAGAAGCCTGGTTTGCCAAGACATCTCTAGCAGATATGAAAAATATAAAAAACACAGTTGAAAGATATGAAAGACATCATGGAAACCTTCCAGCTCAGTGAATTGTACCTGCCTGGAACCTTTCTAGACAGACGATGCAGGAAACCTGCAAAATTGCTCAGGAAGGCTCGCTGCTCTCTCCATTGTCACCAGAATGCATGAACAGTCAAAGTGGATGTGAACTGGAAATTTAGGGCCTGTGCAGACCGACCATTAAGGGCCTGGGGGGGGGGGTAATCGGGGTGTGGCAGCCATACAATGCATGCCCTGACTTTGCCCTCATGACACAGTGCTCCTCTGGCGCTGTGTTTACATGGTGCAGCGCCAAAAGAGTGCCTTAAAGTTGCTTTTTGCGGCTCCATTTTGCACCCTGGAAAGGTGAGATCAGGGCTGTGGCATGCAGTTCCTGCAGCCCCAATCTGGTGCAGCTGGAGGCAGATGCAGGCCACCCTTTAAGGGCAGTCTGAACAGTCTCTCAGTCTTCAAGTAAAGCATAGAAGAAATTCAGTGGAAAGCTAAAAGTTCATATAACAGCAGAATATATTTCTAAAGTTGGATTGTGATTCAGAACCATTGGGATGCATAGTTTGGAGATCACTGCCTTCAGGTGTATGGAGATCACTGCTTTCAGGTTTAAATTATGTACATCTTTATTTCTGTTTTACTGAATTGAAATGGTGGAGAGGGGAGAGAGATCTATGCAGGCAGGCATAGCAATTCTTCTTGGGATTGTCAAAAAAAATCTCTTGAGCAAAATGTACAATTAATTGAAAAACAAGGTGGAATGATCTGAAATTTAGTTCAACATTCAGCAGAGCTGGATCTCAGTGCTTATTTTCCATTGCAGTGTAGCTCATGTTTAAATCAGTGTGAGGTCGGGGTATCCTTCTGGGGATCCCTCAGCATATAGTTCTCATCTTTAATTTATCCACAGCAAATCTCTGCATATGTGTTTGCATTTTGTATCTCTGCACTTGATTTACTGCTTCATTATCCTACAATTTAGCTTCCCCTCATTTAGCATGAACAACTCAGTGTAGCTGAATGCATGCAAAACAGAGATTCTCTTAAGAGAAACTTATTGTTTGCATTGAGTATTCACCTCTTCAGCCACCCATATCTGACCTTATTTTGGTGTCATAGTCATCTAAACATTTATCTTTAAAACTTAAGATTTTAACCATTTTTCATTGGCTTTGTATTTTTTCAGCAAAGTCAGAATGTGGTTCCTGTGGGCTTTGGAAGCCATGCAGATCTGGAAGGTGATTGGTATTTCTGTTCATGAGGTGGAATTGTTTGTTATTGACCTGCATCATAAAGGGTTCATCATTCATTCATTTACTCACTCACTCATTCAATTCCTGCCTGTATTAATATGCAACACAAAAAGTGGAAACTGGTAGAAGTCAATGAACTTTTACTAGCATTCAGTCTAACTTTGAAGGTGCTGAAACTCTATAAAGGGATTGAATTCAGCACAATGGATAATGTTCACCATAATACCCAGAGCAGATTCGCTACCTCCGTGACACTGGAGCTGCTAGTCTCCAGTTAAAAACACAGCATTCCACAGTTCACTGGAAGAAAATTGTAAGTACCTTGCTAACCTATAAATCCCAGGATTCCCTAAATGTAGTCATGACTATTAAACCTTCCCAATGTTTATAAATGGTTGAAGCAGGTATACTCTATGCATAAGAGAGAAGAAAACAAAAGCCCAAATAGAACTGTTAGTCTCCCTCTGGGACACATCAACTGAAGCACACTAACTGATTCAATGGGACTATGATAAGTGTTGATTTACAAGTGCAACAGTGTTACAGTTAGTTGTATCTGTAACTGGAGGACAGAATGAATCCAGAGAGTGCTCACCAATGGTTGCTCCTTGAGAGAAGTGGCAAGTGGAGTGTCTCTGTGGTCCTGGGCCTGGTGCTATATTCTGTACAAATGACTTAGATGATGGAATAGAAAATATTGTATCAAATTTCCAGATGACACCAAATTTGGGAGGCTATCTAATACTTGAAAGAGGTTCAGAATTCAAAATGAACTCGACAGATTAGAGAGCTGGGCCAAAACTAACAAAAATGATTTTTCAATAGAGATAAATTTAGACAGGAGAAATAAAATACAGAAATATTGGAAGGGTTAAAGCAGTGCAGATGAAATGGATTTAGATTAGACCTCAAGCTAATCATAAATCAACAAGGTGATGTAGTAGCCCATAAAAAGCCACAGAACTTCTAGCAACATCAACAGGAGCATAATATCCAGATCAATGGAAGTAGCAGTGTCACTCTGTTCTTCTTTGGGCAACCTTCACCTGGAATGTATAACAACAACAACAACAACAACAGTATATTTCTACTCCACCTCTCCAATAAGATTGAGGTGGCTTACAACAGTAATGTACTGTGTCCACTTGTTCGCATCACGGTTCAGGTGGATATTCGCAAGCTCAATGTGTCCTGAGAAGAGCAACCATGATCCTCACAGGGAACAACTTAGAGGGCTGGGTATGTTTAGCCTGGAGAAGACAGAGAGGTGATATGATAGCTATCTTTAACTTTTTTATGGGATAGCATGCATCCATCATGTCATGATGAAGTGGGCTTTTTCTTGCTGATTCAGAGGTTAGAATATGACTCAACGGACACAATATAGAGGGGGGAAAGAGATTTTAAAATCAGGATGAATTTATTTTTTTAAGAGCTATTTAACAGCAGAATAAATTTCCTCAGAGCATGGTGGACTCTCTTTGGAGGTATTTAAACAGGGTTTGGAGGGACATTTTTCATGGGTGCTTTAATTGTATTTTGCTGCATGGCAGGGGGTTGGAATAGATGGCCACTGTGGTACTTTTCAACTCTATGATTCTATTATTCCAATAGAAACCAATAAATAAAAGGCTTAAATCTGTGCTGTATCATAAAATCACTTGATTTGGAAAGTTTGATTTTATAAAGAAATCTTCAGTCTCATTGGATAGCTATCAGTGGATAGGTTGATGTTATCTTCTATGAAAAATAAACCTGAACACCTGAGTTAAAGTGATGCTTAAAGAAGTGGCTCCAACTGCATCCATCCATCCCCTGGTTTAATAAATTATTTTCATTTTCTAAACCTGTCAGCAGAATATTGCTTTTCATTTTTCTTTCAAGTGGATAATTTTTCATTAAAGTTAAATAGGATGCTAAGTAAGGATGGCAACTCTGAACAACTCAGTGTAGCTGACTGAAATCAAAGTAGAAATACAACATTTTTCTTGCTTCTCTATGAAATCTCAGCTTGAAAGCAAAATATAGAAAGTGGAAAGCAGAAATAGGAGATCACCTTTTAGAGCACTAATACATTTAAGGGCATTCCATCTCTTAAAGAACCTATGAACTAGCTACAGCTCTTTAGATATATTATTTGCATGTTTTTGTGTGTACTGGAAAATACTCAATGAGCCTTGAACTCCTAATGACTATACTTGTACATAAACCTGTAATGGAAGTTCTCTGGTCGCACACCCTAAAAATATGAGTTTCATTCTTGCAATTGTCATATATACCTCCAAATTCTCAGCTAAACCCCAAACTGGTTGTTTAGCTCAGGGGTGGAGATATATTGGCCTACCCTAACTTTAAGACCTAATGGGAGGGCATTCCTACAACAGTTATTCCATGACTTCTTCCCATTGTATCCAGATAAGGTTGGAAAATATGGACAGCATATATGCTGTTCTCATTAAAGCGCATTAAGATGACATTACAAATCCCATCTAAATTCTTTTCATCTGCACAGCTTTCACCCATCCTATATTTATGTGTTTTATCTCCCCTGTCTAAATTTATTTCTATTGAAAAATCATTTTTGTTATTTTTGGCCCAACTCTCTAATCTGTCAAGTTCATTTTGAATTCTGAACCTCTTCTCTGAGGTATTAGATAGTCCTCCAGATTTGGAGGGCTATCTAACATGCTAAATGAGGGGAAGCTAAATCAGTGGTGAGGTTTGCTGGAAGTTACAGTCTAACAACATTTGGAGAACCATACTTTGCTCTCTTCTGTCAGTGATGAAGATGACGTGACTATAACTGAGGAGAGAGTTAAGCACCCAACAAAACCATCAAGCTTAACAATTCTTTAGATTAGTTACTGACTGATGCCATTCATTGTTGAGCTACCATGGAAATAAAGATATCAGACAATAGGGGTGGATTGAATAAGGGCAACTTTATTTTAACTATTACCTGCTTAACCTTCAACCCCTGGGAGTTGCAAAAAGGGGAACCTAGTATGGGAACAGCTGACACAGGTGGTTTCTCCCAGTCCTCTTTGCTAGATTTGCCTGGGTGAAACACCTGAATCTTGAAAACCCCCACAAAATCTGAGTTACTTCTTGTCTGGGCAGCTACTGGAAGGCCAACCCAAGAATCTCCCTCACAGCTGCATGACATAAAGTGAAGGCTCAGTCCTCAAGCCAACCTCAAGAAAAGTCTTCTTCCCCACCCCCTGAGTCCCAGGTCCAAAAAGGACAGATCTAGACAAATCCAAATGAGTGTCATAGGTGTTCACCAAAATGCTAACTCTCTCCTCACCACTTGCCCTGGATAAAGGGCAAGTGTCTGCTTAGCCCCTATGCCCCACCAGGCTGGCCAAAGGGGGCCTCACTCCTGTTGCACTCCCGAGAATAACATATTATGTGCCTAAGAAAAATGAGCTCCAACAGATATGTAGAGCCCTGATAAAACAAATAAAATACATCAATATATTCACAAAATAGTATCTTATCCCTGTAAAAGATAATCACCCAAAGAGAGTGCCTGCTCCTTTTAAGAAATTACCAAATAGGGAACTATATTGTAAGTACTACTGGATGAAGGAACCATAGTTCCCCAATCCCTTCCCATTGCTTAGGCAGATAATTAGACCAATGAGCTCACTGAGATTGCCCTATGCCCAAGTTGGATGAATAAGTAGCCCATTCCTCACTGCACCTGAACCACTATTAGTATCAATATGCTGGTGAGGTGGGAGGAGTCCTATAGGTTTATTCCATGGTCCTGAAGTCTAGTTGTGACCTCTTGTGCCTCTACTAGCCATGAACCCAGTGGAGCTTCCAAAGTCTCAGCAACCCCCCCACTCCAAGATCACCAGATGAAGCTGGTTCACTGGACAATCAGTCTTACACTGTATCAGAATTGGGAGGTTGGATTAACAAAGTCCAGCCCAAAGAGGAAGAAGATGGTTTGGCAGGAGTTTAAAAACCACCCAATTCTTCCCCATACATTCTCCATCATGACATTCCATTCTCTTTTCCAATGGAGGCCAGCAAAAGCTTCTCCCAGTCCACAAAGCTGCATGACATGAGAGTTTTTCACATGGGAGGAATGTCTCTTAATTTTGATTGAAAAGAAAGTGGGGCCAGAACACATTCACATGAATTCGCTAGTTCAATGAATTTACATGAATTCAAATTGCGTTCAAACTGACTTCCCATTGCCCAAAAATAGCTTGCCATTGCCCAAAATTGCGTGTGATCACCTCTCACGCAATAACGTTAAACCCCATGACTGTGTTCAGATTGCCTTTGGATTAAACTTCCAATTTCCCTTGTCTGTTAATGTCCATGGGATGGGAGCTGGATTCTGGAGAGCATCCTGGTGCAGAGATATTCTCATCAGAACAATACCAACTCTGCCAATGAGATAGAAAAAGTTGTTTTCTGGTGGTTGTTGCTAGACCTGGTTGTATTTTTATAATAATGGGAAATGGGTTTCCTGAATTGTAGAATTCATCTTTTGCTAATCTCTGAGCACCACTTATGGTACTGTTTCAATAGAATATATGATTGATACAAATCTTTTTTAAAATAATATATTCATTTCATGCGCACAGAAGCTGCTGACTGTTCTAGTGATCACTAGGTTAGATATAGTCACAAAATTACTTATTTCTTCTTGATGTCATAACATAGATACAATTTTGATTTCATCTGTTCTGTTGAAAGACAAAGTATTGCAAGGCCATCTGTTTGTGTTCTGCCAGGAAGATGATTTTCTTTGTGTATTTGGTTAATGGCCACTAATGGATGAAATTAATCGTATCTCAAATTCTAAAGTGGAAGTTGTACAAAGCCACATTGACCTCCATGATGGTTCTGGAAAGAAGTGTATCTCTCTGTGTCTCTCCATGTGTTTTATAGTTAGCATACAATGTCTAATATTCTGGGAATTTTAGTCCGCTATAAAAGGCAGCATGGTGTGGTGGTTTGAACATTAGACTATGATTCTGGAGACCAGGGTTCAATTCCAGACTCAGCCATGAAAACCCCCTGAGTGACCTTTGGCAAGTCAAACTCTCCCAGCCACACAGGATGGCAATGGCAACTCTGAAGAAACATTCCAAGAAAACCCTGTGATAGTTTCATCTTAGGATCACCAGAAGTCAGAAATGACTTGAAGAGACACAATAGACACACATTTATTCATATGTTTAGACATGTCTGAGAAACTTGTTCTGCCATTTAAAACAAAACGAATTTTAAAAAAAAGCTTCCAGATTTTACTAATTCCACATGTGCCAAACTGAGCACGTAACCAGCTGCAGTTTATAGTCAGAGATAGATTTCCAGGCTTCTGAAACATTCTATAAAGGGAGAAAAATACATTCAGTAACAGGCACACATTTGAGAAATTTGCAAAAATATCATGCATATTTTTAAGTGTATGAATATGCAGCTTTTATCAATTTTTTTTGTTTTGGGGGGGGTATGTCCATTGACGTGACCAATTGAAATGTTTGCACTAATTATCATCTTAATTGATGCATTTGTTTCAATATTTTAAATATATCTGTTTGCAAAGAATTGGCCTGGCATGAACCTGGAGGCTGAAAAAGGAATAAGCCTGTGAAAGTTAAGTAAACAGATGTGTCAACACCTATGGCCTATTGATTTAGGGGTTGAACAGACTGATGTTTAACGCCTGCCTCAGACTAGAGGGGGTATGGTGTCTGCACACCACATGACCCAACACTGCCCTGATGCCAGCGTCACTCTGTGCGCCTGACTGCATGGCAGGGGACATCGTGGTGCTACTTTGGCACCGCATTTAAATGCACACCGCCAAAGGAATACAAAAAAGCTGTTGCAGTGGCAGCAAGGACACCTTTTTGCTGGCGCTAAAAGGAGAGGCATTTTGCCATTCTTTTTATCACCAGCAAACTGCCAGAATGGAGGCTGCAGTTTGTAGTTGTCATAACCGCGATCCGGCGAGGAAAGGGATGGTGGGATGCCACTCGAAAAAGGTAGTCTGTTTAGTCCCTTAGTCTGGCCTTGGAAATACAGTGCGCCCTTGCTTTATGTGGGGGATCTGTTCCGGACTCCCCCGCGTAAAGCAAATACTGTCTATGCTCGAGCCCCATTTAAATGAATGGGGCTTGTGCATGTGGTGGCATGGTGGCGTGTGTGCACCACAAGCGTGCATCCCATTAGTCCCTTTGGGAAGTGCCGCCCCTTCTACCCGCACGGCTTTCAGCATATGCTGAAAGCCATGTAAAGCACGCCTGTGTATGATGTGGGTGCACTGTAATGTGAAATAATCAGGAAGCAAGACAGTATCATTGTATTCTATAATGGAACAAGGCTTGATAGCTGCAATTTACTATGGCAAAGTCCATATATTTGGTTTTTTTCTTTGTTCGCCAATAATTCCTCTTTTCCAGAGCTTGAAATTGGTCTTCCCCACCCATTTCTGAAGGTACAAGGAATTGAACTTGGGTCCTTTTGATTGAAAAATATGTGCTCCATCACTGAGCTGCAACACATCCGCAGAAACCAAGGCTTTGTTGGGTCAAATGATGAGGAGGCGATCAGTGAGATGTGTCTTCTATGGCAAATTTGGGCCATCATTATATTCAGCCCTGATTATTGACGATCTGGAGAAGTTATGGCGTTTTGTTTCAATCAGTATGTTATTGCCATAATCAAACTGCTAAAATTAAGAGCAGCTGTATATTAACTTTTTAAAAATAAAATGTAAAACAATATCAATGCACCCTGCTGCTGGGTTTAAAAACAAATATCTTTTATATAGCATGGGCTGATTCATACAAACTGATTTACAGCTATAATAAACTTTCTGCAAAAAGATTTGATTAGATTGCACTTCAGATAATTCCTTCTTGTCTTTACTCTTTTTTTTTTAATAGACACTCTAGATTTTGAAACTAATGCTTGGAGGAATAGAAAAGGCAAGTGAAGACTACTTAGTCATTGAGAGTGCAATCCCTACTGACCAAGAGTCTGCAGAATTAATACTAGGCCAACTGAAGTATTGTGAAAGCAAACCTCTTATAGGCTAGGTGGATTGGAGATTATTTAAAATTAGAAATGTAATTCTTTTCTAATTTCAATGTAAAAGGGAAGTCTGTAAAACCTGTGCAGTTTTCAAAGGCTGTTGGTAGTTTAGGACTAATTTTGGCAAAATTTTGCACATGCAATTTTTGTGCAGGAAGTAACATTTATTGGGCAGGAAATGATATTCATGTACAACTATATTGTTTTGTTATGCAGCAAATTCAGTCCTGCTGCCTATGGTGAAGCCATGCAATATGAGAAGCAGGGCCTTCAGGGGAAAAGAAGCCTGTAAAATACATCATGGTGCTTTGTGCCATGACAAAGAGTAAAGGGGCAGAGTAAAGTTTACTTAAGCCCTTTCCATCCCCTCCTCCTCTTCCTCTTTTGCTTTGGCAATTTAAATTGGTACCCTTGTGTGGCACCACATCGTAATCTCTGCCTTGCACTTCTGCAATCCAAGTAGTATTCAGACAGATATCTCTGCCTGCATCCACACTTCCTGCATGGTTATTTGTTTGTTCTACCACCAAGCCTTTGTATCCATTTGGCTCTTGATGCTGCCCTCACCAAATGCTGGACTTCCTGTTCTTGACGCTGTTCTGCTTCTGAACAAATGGAATGTTATCAAGAGTACGTATCCAACTTTGACCAAATATCATCCACACATGATTTGGATTTCCAGCTTCCCAAACTCTTGATTATCCCAACAGGAAGACAACATTCTAGAGCCATAGTAGCTACCCCTATTCTAACCAAGTCCCTCTCCCATTCAAATACTGGGAGCCCCTACTGCCCTAGAGCCAATCTAAGAAGTGATATTAGTTGGAACCACATTATATTAGTTGTAGTCACATCTGTCCAAGTGGGGGGAAAGCAGGTCAGGCACCTTGAGCCTAATACCCATAGAGTAATGCAATGGTTTTACTGAATAGGGGCCCATACCTATCAGTCCATAACGTTCAATAGCAACCCCTGGGCCCAGCTGCTCACACTTGGATTATTTCACTTGAATGCTGACAGTACTCCCCTTGAAACTGACATCCCAACCTGTAGAGCTTGTCTGGACTGGTCTGCTTCAGACCTGGACTCTAGCTTTCCCACCTTCAGCACATTCCCAGAGCTGCACTTCTCATAGGTAATTAAGGTGTGAAATAGACCAGTGGAAGAACCACCCCTTCCGAAGCTGCACTGGGGTCCTGGCAACTACACACCCCAATATGCCTAGAAGCCACTGAAAAAGGGAGCAACAAATAGCCACTCCTTTTCCAGGCAGCAAAAGCCAGCTTTTCTGCTCAGGCCACAGCCACAAGCCAGCTTCATGATGATCCAGCAGTTTGAGGCATGTAAATGCTATGCTCCCAAGCCAGCCAGAAAGCTGTGCAAAGGGGGAGTGTGTTTCATCCCTTAGGTCATAGCTTTGAGACTATTGATCAGTCATTTTGCATCTTCTTCATGAATGAGAGAGAATGAGAAGAAAGTAGTAAGGATGAGCTGAGGGATAGAGAAGTAAACTTTGCCTCCACATTGTTGGTAATACCCGTTAAAGTAGTCAAAATCTTCTGGCTTAGTTCCATATTTATTTATTTAATTTATATCCTTAATTTCTCCCAGCATAGGATTCTGTTGTATAAAAGGAAGACTATTTCTGCATTCCTCGTATGATGAAAAAAAATAAACTCATTTTAATGTGAATTTATATAAATTTGCTTTTGTGAATCTGTAGTCAAAATGCAGTTATTCTTCAGATAGTCTCTCAATTTTGCACAGGCTTTCTCAAAGGTAATGCATAAAAATGTTTATAAAACAGGAGAGGATGTGTACAAATGGATATTTTAGTGAAAATAATGTAACGTACAAAAAAGCATTACCTTAAGGAAAATTCAGGAAAAGAGTATATTAGGATATAAAGGGATGTTTTTAAAAAGAAACGAGCAAACTGACGCAAAACCAAAACAAAAACTTAATATTGATAAAAACTGAAAAACTGAGAGACAAAAATTCAAGCATCTCTAAAGATTCACTTATCCCCGAGGAAAAGAATTGTTTCTACAAAAGAAGCAAGGATCCTCATAGAAAAGTAGCAAGGGCATTAGGGCAGAAAATAGTTGGGCTTTTCCCCTTACAGCCAAAACTTCCCAGTAAATTGAAGTCAATGGCATTTAAGATGAACTAATGACTTAGGTTTAAGTGGTGTGTCGATTTGGTGGTAACATTTCTGTGGAGTTCATTAAGACAGTGGTGCTTAATTGTACAGAATTTCATGTAAACCCTTTGTGACTCTCTCTCTGAATCTTGATGGATAGCTTCCCAGAAGGCTTGAAGACAAGAGTTTTTCAAGTACTTAGTAGCCGGTGAGGTATCTCAGTCCCATACCAATCAGTTCTTTTTAAAAATGCAGCCTATGAAGTTGTCATCTTCAGAGGAAACATTTCATTAACACAAATCATGATGAAGACAAGGGGATTGGAGTCCCTTGATAAGATCCATATACATAAATGCATGAGAGCTGGCAAAAGCAATTGCACACTTCAAAAAAAAAAAATGTCAGAGATGCCGAGGGACCAAATGAAAATATGGGACAGAAGCCAAAGGGGTTCTGACTTCAAAAATGTACTGAAGAATTACAAAGGAAGAAGGGGCCATGCTTTATACTTTCAGACAGATGTGATTGATTTTCCCTATGAAATAATATTTCATAATCTGTAGATACCATTAGTGCACAACATGTGTGACATGATTCCTTTATCAATGATTAATGCAGGAAATACAGTTTCTTTCAGAAATCTATTAGGTAATACTCTTTTCGAAAACAAAAACGGGGAAAAAATGGGTGTTTCATAATTGTGATTTCTCAGAAAATGACATTGTCAATCTGTTTGGAGCCATCAACTGTATGAAGCATGCTTTCAACTTTTCAGGGAAAGAAATGTGCTGAAGACAAAAAAAAAAAAAAAAAAAAAAAAAAAAAAAACCACCCCAAAACTATTATGCAAAACAACAAAAGTTAAAGTTTGCCCTGGTGAATTCACTAATCCAGAAGGCACTAATGTGTATAAGAAATGTGTCTTATTAATCTGTTCATTATCACAAGCCAAGTATGGAATCTTTTTTGGTTTGCTCACTTAATATGGACCAACCTATGTTGAATTAAGTCCTTTTCTGATGCCTCATCATTTTTATTTTATTGCTGTTTTAAGGACATGCCTTAAATCAAGGACAAATTAGTTCTTTTTGTTCCATTTTCAGAAGAGTATTGGATTGGAAGTTGAATTGCACTTCAGCAGGGGGGAATTAATCACACCCTCAATGTAAGAATAGCAGGATAGGTTAAGGACCTAGGAGTATTACTAGAGGGGAACTACTATTAATGCCCTCACTGCAGTATTAAGCTGCTTCTCTTTACTTTATCAAAGGCTGGCCCTACTGTTACTCAAAGAAAGGTAAAGGGGAATGGATGGATCCCCACCAACTATTGTCATTACTTTAAATGTTGGAGGAATTAGGTTTGCAAGAGGCTTGGTAATATTTAGGAACATTTTCACTTGTTTATATCTGTAATAACTAAAGACAACTCCAGGCTTGGGGCAAATTAAGAGGGTTTTATTTAGAAAAAAAAAATGCTGAGTGCAATAGCACACACAATAGCAATCCTCACCAATACAGCATTCAGAATTAACTGAGATGGAACTATTGAAACAGATTAGCAGAATCTGAGACATTTGCAGAGGGATGATATTACCTGTCTGATGAGTAGATCATGGTTAGCTGGAGTAGTTCAGACCGGGTGGTCTGAGGGTGGCACAATTTTATACACAAAACACAGCCTGGGGCAACTGAATACATACTGTGAGTGCACAGAGACTAGTTTCATGAGATCAATATTTATACCTGAAGACTAGCTTCTAGGGATCTGCTAACTTATAAGTTAACAAAGACTTGATGTTCTATCCCAGGAGTCAACACTGGGATTCTGGACTAGGTGATGGGTTTAATATCAGTGTGACAAAAACAGTGATTGGATCAGGAGAACCCCAGGTGAGGGACAGGAGTGAGGTGGCTGGGAACATAGCAGGGGCCAGGTGGAGAGGTTGCCTTCCTGCTTTGGATGCAAGGGGATCCTTTGCCTCAAGGTGCAAGAGGAAATGCAAATGACTTGGGGGTAGGAAGGAGCATTTAGTACACCCATTTAAGTTTGATTATTTTATTGTCTGGATGTCCACATGCCTTGGGACACACCCCTTTTCTCCTGAGAACGTGACTTATACATTTATTGTACAAGCCCTGGAACGGGCCTGTCTTGTTATGAAAAGGGGGTGTGATGGGAACTGGATGGGGCTAAGAATGCATCTTACTGCACAGGAGAATTGGACGTTCCCATCGCGTTCCACATCCGTCCCAGAGGGGGCGATTTTTGAGAACTGTTCCGGCAGCAGCAGTGGTGTTCTCCTGTGCGGTAAGATGCATTTTTTGCCCCATCTGGTTCCCATCACGCCCCTTTTTGTAACACGACGGGCCCGTTCTAGGGCCTGTGCAATAAACTTAAAAATGTTCCTGCAAGGTATCTATCCCTCAAAAACATGCTGTTTCCAGATATGAGATATGAAATATTGGGACCCCAAAATACAGCACGGGATATGCGGGGTGTGCTAACTCTAGCCAATATTCTATTTCCAGCACCAAGCAGGACTGATCTTTCTGGAAAATTCACAAAGAAATTAAAGTGATATCTATCTGCTATTGATTGTCTCTAACAGCTTGTAACAGCAGGAACACAGGCTGTTATGGATATTCCATTTAGCTGTCATCAGTAATAGAAATATATTGATAGACATTCTTCCATAAAGTTGCTGGATTTGCTTTCAAAGACTTATAGACCTATGACCATCACTGACTCTTGTGGTCCTCCAGATGTTCTTGGACTCCAGTTCTTATCTGTCTCAGCCTGCATGGCTGATGGAGAGTTGTGGTCTAACAACATTTGGAAAATTTCAAATCTGTCAGCTGTGGTGTGGAGTGGTAACAATCTCCTTTTGCCATTTCTGAGCCTGTTGTCAGGCAACTTCATTCTACCCTTGTGAAAAAAGAGAGGAATTCTCCACACTCTGTTTTCACACAGTATTTTACATCTCTCATGCCATCTCACAGTATCATATTAGCTATCCACTCTCCAAACCAAACAGAACACTGGATATATTATTCTTTCTTTGTACAAATGATTATACCTCCTCATATAGATGGCAATACTTTCTTTGTACAGATGTTTTTCCAATCCTTTTTGTTTTCATTTTAGTAGAGGTTTTTTCCTATGCTCTATAATGTCCTACTTGCCGTTGGTCTTATCTCAATTGCAGCTCATTTCATGCTACAATTATTTCAGAATGGATTGATCCCAACTGTGTATTGAGAAGCTGTGTATTCTATACCTCACTAGAAAGGCAACAGAAAGTAGAGCCATCACAACAACAAAAGAAAATTGCAGTCTGTTTTAGCAGACAGAATTGAAAGGTTGCCCCCATGATGAAACAAACCAACAAGAGAGGATGGATGTTCTAAATAAATCATGTTGAGCAATGAGATATTATGCATAGTTGTTTTATTGTCCCTTACACTCAAGCTGACATTATATTTTTGAAGACAGACTGTAGCAACTGAGGACAGAGCTGAAATGGCCTTCCCCATTTCTTCACTCTGTTGAAAAACAGAGATGTGGAATGGCTATTTGCATTATTTTTGTAAAATGTATGTTTGCAAACTAAGGTGTTTTTCCTTAGGGGAGGGGTCTTATTTTTATTAATTAATTAAATTAGTTTGCACTGAAATACAAAGTGATCTATTTCATATTTTCCAAACTCATATTTGAAGTGGAACACAGTTAAGCAAAAGTTTGCAATTTTCCAAACATTACAATATATTTCTCTGATCAAGAATGTGCACAAAAATCTGTATATGCATTAAGGGAAACAGAATATAACATATATTAGGAGAAATTGCTTGGGAAAGGGGAAATGCTTCCCCAAATGCCAACAAATTTTTGCGCATATAAAAATTATACAGAATGAATATGAACTTATGTCATGACTTAGATATCTGCTAATAGATGCAGAACATGGGATGAAATGACCACATTCGATAAGGCAAAACAGATATTCTTACATTCATGTTTTCAATGCCTTTTTTCTCTCCTTCACAGTTTCTTTTTAGCACAGTTTGGCCAATGTGCTATTTGGCACTATTACAATGTAAAGCTTCTTAAGCAGAAGATCCTAAAAGGTTAAGGCAGTTCCTTTCCTCTGGGTTCCACATTGTCAGTGCCCAAGAACATTTCTCTGTCCAGTCAGTTATAGTTTTGATTAGAGAGCAGAGTTTCACCTATCCAGCTGTCGTGGCATAGTTAGGCAAAGGCAATGTGAAACAATTTCTGATTAAGTACTTAGGAACATTCACCTCCCAGTTGATGTCAGGAGTTGCATAGGCAACTTGCCTACCATACAATGTTGGGAATTAGGTGTGATGGGTTATAGAATTCTTGTAGTGTTGTGTATTATGAATACACAAATACAGATATTCCAAAATATGAGGGGGGGGGGATCTAAAGTATGAAATACTTCTGATCAAAGCATTTTGGATAAGGAATACTCAAATTATACTACATTTACATTATAATTATAACTAAGGGATGCCTTCAGTCCTTTTGCATTGTAAATGTAACTATCAGTTGCGTTTACAGTTACAGAGATATGGATACACTAATAATAATAATAATAATAATAATAATAATAATAATAATTTTATTTATATTTTCCCACCTCTCCCACTGGATCGAGGTGGGATTACAACCATAAAACCACATACAATACAATGGTATCCAAAATACATATTATAAACAATAATTAGTTAAAACTTGAATCAGCAATACTAATAAAAACATCAGTTACAATGTGTTGTTACAATCAGAAGTGGGATTTCCTCCATTTCTTTACAGAAGGTCAGGTGGGTATGCCCGCCTGAAGAGATCCGTCTTTAGTGCCTTCTTGAAGGCATCTAAAATGGTGATAAGACGGATTTCCACTGGTAAGTTGTTCCATAATGTGGGGCCATGACAGTGAATCTAGTCTAGTCTTTGAGTATTCTAAAAGATTCTTCCCAGATGTTCTGAGAGTACGGGGCAGATTATGTAGGGAGAGGGGTTCCCTCAAGTAACTCAGGCCCAGGCCATGTAGGACTTTAAAGATGATGACCAACACTTTGTATTGAGCCCAAAAGCTGATTGGCAGCCAGTGTAGAGATTTTAAAACTGGTGTTATATGATCTGATCTGGATGTGCCAGTGATCAGTCTGGCTGCTGCATTTTGAACTAGCTAAAGCTTCCGAACTTGATACAAAGGTAGCTCCATGTAGAGCGCATTGCAGAAATCTAGTCGAGAGATTACCAGTGTGTGTACCAGTGTTTCAAGGTCCTTTCGGTCCAGGTTGGGGTGCAGTTGGCGTATCAGCCGAAGCTGGTACCAAGCACTCCTGCCCATTGCATCTACTTGAGATGATAACTGTAGAGATGGGTCCAGGAGTACTCCCAAACTGCGAACTTTGTCCTTTAGGGAAGTGCTACCCTGTCCAGGACAGGTTGGCAAATCTCAATCCCTGGACTTGAGGAACCTTTCACGAGTACCTCCATTTTCTCTGGATTCAGCTTGCGTCTGTTTTTCCTCATCCAGCTCACTACTGATGACATCCAGAGGAGAGATGCCAACCTTAGTCACTGTGTCAGTCGGAGACATAGAGAGATAGATCTGGGTTCATCAGCAAACTGATAACACCGTGCTCCATGTCTCCAGATGATCTCTCCTAACAGTTTCATGTAAATGTTAAATAGCATGGGGGATAGAATGGCATCCTGAGAGACGCCAGATGTCAGCTCTCTCTTAGAGGAGCAGCTCACCATCTGGAATCTGCCCGAGAGGTAGGAATGGAACCACTGGAGTGCAGTGCCCCCAATGCTGAACTCCCTCAGGTGTTCCAGAAGGATACCATGGTCGATGGTATCAAAGGCCACTGAGAGGTCCAAGAGCACCAGCAGGGTCACACTTCCTCTGTCGATGCCCAGATGGAGATCATTGACTAAGGCAACCATGGCAGTTTCAACCCCGTATCCCCTCTTAAAGCCAGTTTGAAATGGGTCCAGATAATCCTGCATTGTGTCTCCTGCTCTGTTGCAGGTGTTGTTGTGATGATGGCTAGACTGGATTAGACTGGACTTGAAATATTCAGGTGTGGATTTGCTGACTAATCCATGAAATAATGACATCACACACCAGACCTTGGATTGAAATGTGGCTCACTTCATTTAAAGTGTCACCTATTTAAAGTTATCCTCTGAAAAGTGAAAAAGGGGGAGCAATCTGATGATGGAGCAGCTGGGGCAGTTGGTCTCTCCCAGACCTCCTTCCAGCTTTCACTGGGTGAAACACCAGCAGCCCAGGAAAAACTTAAAAGCTGGGTTACTTCCTCACTGGTCATAATCTGGAAGGCCAACCTGAGAAAATTACCCTCAAGTTGCATGACCTCTAGTGAGGAATAAACCCTCAGTCCAGCTCCAAGGACAGCCTCCTTCCCCACTCCTGAGTCTCATGCACAGTGTTAGGGGGAATCCAAATTGTATGAAAGTATTTAAAAAGTGGCTATTTTATTTATTTTACTTTTTAAAAAAGGAAGTACAATGTTATCACTAAAAAACTACTGTAAATACTGATCACTCTTAGAATGGCCACTATAGCTAATTGCATTTTAAAAGTAACTATCCAGGTTCTTGAATAAAGTCATCGGGTGAATATGAAAAGAAATCAAGGTATACTGTATATAACAAAATTGGAATCTGTGATGGAAACAAGACTAGAAATCAGGCCAACCACTGAACTATAATAAGAAAAAAAAGAGTAATCTTTCTTTCTTGACAGGTGAGTTAAGCTAAAGGTCATACCATGCAAACAAGTTCATTATTACAGTGCCAAATATGAATAATCCATCTCATATTTTAAACAAAGTTTTACACCAGACTAAGCTCTACTAGTATTAAAAATGCAATGAGACATTTGAAAGTATTATTTAATAAAAGAAAGAGTGATTGAACATCAGTGGCATACCTTTAGGTTATGATTGGTTGAGAACAGTTCATAGCTGTTTCAGGTCCCAGTGGTATGCAGCCTCACCTGGCTGTGGTTGAAACAGGAAGATATTCTGATAGAACTTTACACCATTCATAGAATTTCAACTTGAGTCTGTCCTGAATTAGTTTACTAGGCACTTCTTTGTCTATTGCCACCCTGAGATCTTGTCTGTTGCTAGGAATGTTCTGAGGAGGTACAGTATATCCTTGTAGAGTAAAGTGAGCAGGTTCTACTAGCATCTAATCTGTTGCCTAAGTGAGGTCTGAGGCTTTGCCCTCATTGTGAAGACACCTATGTGGAACCATACCTGTTTCCAAGAAGATGATGACTTTCGTTCTCACTATGTGCTCACTATGAATGTCATTCATCTTCTGAAAATAACATTAAAAACCCCAAATCTGACCATGAACTAATTTTGCCACCATATGTCTTTTGTTTCAGTTATGCTGCCTCTAAGTTTTTTGTCTGATTCAGGTTCCAGCTGTAAACCCTTCTACTTGTAAACATAAATGGCCATCCCCAACAGTCTTTTCCCCATAATTCAGAATTCTAATCTAAGATTTGTTCACCTTTTTAAAATCTCCACTGCAAGAATGGTACCTTTCTATCACTCCCATTTGCTTGATACATTACTCCAAGGGGTCAAAACATGCCTTTGAATACTGCAACATCACTTCATCTCTGTAGTCTAAAAGGTTCGTAGTTCAAGAGGCTTTAGCAAGCTTCCAACCAAAGTTTGCTTGACAAACACACACATCCTTATTCAAATAATTTGCCTATACTATGAAAGTGTCTCCTCCTTCTCTCATCAATTCTCTTTCCAAACTGTTTTCTACACAGTTACAACCCCCTCTCTAGCCAGGAAATATGAAAGCCCAGTTCATATCTCTGAACTAACACATCCCTACTCATACTCCTAGGATTGCTGAAATGCAAAGGAAGATGAAGAATAGTATTGAGTTGGCTTTTCTGCAATATATAGATGATGCACAGCAACTTTCTGTCTGTCTAGAATGAAGAGGGAAGGTGAAAGAAGAGGGGAGTGAGAGAAGGAGTGAGAGAGGGGTAGAGACAGAGAGACAGATAATATTTTTTGCCTGATTTCTACTCACTGTTCTTTTGAAATAAAATTGATGTCAAATATGCTATATTCCTACTTTTGGTGAAACCTCGGCATCGGGGATATTGCTCCACTGAATGCACTTTGGGCCAAAACACACTGCCAAAATAATCCAGTTGGAGACCTCTTTAAATGCCCTGGCTCAATGCTAGAGAATTCTGGAACTGTAGTTTTGAGAGACTGTCAAATGGCTCTGGTGCCACAACAAACTACAGTTCCCAGAATTCCCTGGCAATGAGCCAGGGCAATTAAAGCAGTCTCAAACTGGAATATTTCTGCAGTGTGTTTTGGCTCTTAGTCTACAAACTTGCTCGACAGCAGAATATGAAATCACAGCGAAGAACTGTAGAATGGCATTGGATCTCAAAGACCATCTAGTCCACTCACCTGTCAGTATAGGAATCCACAGCTAAAGCATTCATGACAGAAAGCCATCTAGTTTCCTCTTTAAAACCTTCAGTGACATCTCCTTCAAATATGTAGATAATGGGGTTCTTCAGACTGGCCATTAAGACTGGCCTGCGGGCAGTGTTGGGGCATCACATCCACATGACACATGCCCTGACTCCTTCCCCAGGGTGCTGTGATGCTCTGCACCACTCCACATGGTGCACGGCATCATGGCAATCCTCCAGCACTGCATCAGGATGATGCAGCACCAAAGGAGTGCTGTATAGCTGTGGCTATACAGCTTTTTTTGTGACCTGGAAAGACTGGATCAGGGCTGCGGTGTGCGATTGCTGCGACCACAATCTGACTGAAGAAGAGGCAGCTGGAGGGCGCCCCTTCAGGGCTGTTTGTACATCCTGAATGTCTCCCTTTTCGTTCAATATCCAATGCAGGCTGATTAACAATTTGAGACAATATTAGGGATGTAAATCTTTGTGAACTTCATTTTCACAGGGAAGAACAAATAATTTTACCATCTTTTTATCCTTGCTACAAGAAAGCCCTTTTTGATCCTTGCTACAAAATAATGTCCAGTTTTTAAAATATTTTTATTGAAAAGGATACTGCAAAAATGCATAAACACCACAAACACATTAACAAACACATACACATACACAAATACAAATACATATTTATTTTAAACAACACCAGTCAACTACATAACACTGACATACCATCATACAAACAGTACAATACAAACATAGTAAACAGAAATCATAAGAGATATCATAAGTTAAAATGTCCAGTTTTTGATGATTATTCTCAGTTCAGGACTTCTTTGTGCAAAAAGCAGAAGACGGCAGAAAATACTGTTTTCTTCACAGAAAATGCTGGTTTCTGAATAGAAAACTTTTTCTTTGAAAGACTGTGCTTTGAAAGGCAGAGCTGAAACCCATTTTTAGTTTTTGCATGTTTAATATTATGGACAACTCAGGATACAACTATTTCATATGCTAGATCTAAAGTTGCTACCATAAATGTATGTTCACTGTGAATCCTTCTTCTCTTCTCCATTCAACAATGTTTAAGATGAATAACTAAATTTGTGGTGGTATCAGATATGCTTTACCCTAAAAGAGCTTGGAAAATGACTTTTTAAAAGTAACCAGTTGTAGTTGAAATGTAAACCCCACTCATAATTAATAGTATAGTAACTATTTTGAAAAAGCAAGATAGTTCCTTTTTAGTTGTTAAAAAAATCAGAAAGCTTTTTTGTGGTAGGAATCATATAAATTGGGACACCTTGCACTACTAGAATGATAAGTCACTTGGGAAGAAAATGTTATACAGCAGCTGAAAACAAAGTTAACCTTCATTAAGTTACAATTTTGTTGTTGTTCTGTGCATTCAAGTCATTTCTAACTTATGCCAGCCCAAAGACAAATCTATTGTTGGGTAGTGGGTTTTTATGTCAAGTTTCTTCAGATAGAGTTCACCATTGGCATCCTCTGAGGCCTAGAAAGTATGACTTGTCCAGGTCACCCAGTGCGTTTCCATGGATGAACTGGGAATCAAAGCCTGGTCTCCAGAGTCATTTAGTTTAATGCTCAAACCACTACACCATGCTGGCTCTGATAATGTAACTTAATTGTGCCTCAGTCATTGCACAAGGCATAAATAACTGGCAAGTAACTCATTATTTATAACCAATTACTTCCAAACTTTGGAAGGGTAAAGATTATAGAGATAAGTAGTCACAGGGAGAGGGAATACAGAGCTGAATTGATGTGCAAACTTGCCTCTGCTCCCTTCAGGCCATTGCCTTGCTACTCCTTCTATAGGAGTGGTTGTAAAAATCCAATGTCTTTTTCCTTTTCTCAATGAAGATAAACTCCCTTTTCTTTAAGAGATTCTTTAGCTCTGTTTGTTTCCAAATCCAACACCAGTGGCAACTTCAAATCTTTTCACACTTTGGAGGTGTTACTGCTCAAATTCTCAGCCATCACCAACTGCTTTAACTGGAAGGAGGATAAGAGTTATAGTTACTAATGACATTATGGCCCCCTTGCCATAGTATCCTAGTAACCAACATATGTATTCCTCACTTCTTCCTTTCTCAGTGGCTTAATTACTGTTTTCTGTTTAAGTCTTGCTTACTGTTTATGTTTACTTAGACATAGAAGAAGAAAACAGATGTTCTTTTTTGGGGGGGGGGGGGTTCGCTTGCTATTCAGCAAGAGTGGGAATCAAGTGGTTGTCTAGAGATTGCTCAACTGCATCTCCCAGCATTCATCACCACTGACTTGGTGGCCTAGGGATGCTGGGATTTACTGCATTCTCACTGGGAAGAGAGAGAGAGAGAAAGAGAGCGATGCCAGAAAGTAGTTTAAGTCATATATATTCATTTGGGATGCTACTTGCTGACCCCATTATAAAGTGTGGAATATATGCAGTTTTTGTAATTTTTATTAAGTGAAAATAGATTTTGCTGGATTACACTGGTGTGGGAAAGTGCACTTTAATTAAATTTTGTAGGGGAAAAGTCCTAGCAGGGAAATTGAATGTACTTTTGGAAATGTAGCCCTAAGGAAAAATGTAATTACTTTCTTTTCCATAAGTTTCACCATTCTGTTTATTTGCTTGTTAATTCTCTAATGGTTAATGACGTTATAACAGAGAATAGGTACAGTGACTCATCCCATGACTCAGCTGGGAAGCCTTGTGCTGTTTAAAACAATGTTAAAAATTAGGAAAATGTGGAAGATTATCTGTGCTCTAGAAAGGTTATACTACTCTTTTCCTGCTGCTGCACTGTGAATTTTCACTAACTCAAGAAAACTGAACGTGTATTTAAGCAACCCCAAAAGTTAATAGGCAGTTAAATGGATGGTGAGGATATGAATGGTGGGCGCACATACTGGTTTATTTATTTATTTTATTTTGCACTTACTAACTGTATCCAGGGGGATATGTTGGCATAGCAGTTAAGACACTGACTGTGATGATCACAAGATTGGCAGGTCAGCAGGTCGAGACCCAAGTGCTGTGTGGCAGAGTGAGCTCCCATCATTAGTCCATCGTTAGGTCCAGCTTCTGCCAACCTAGCAGTTCGAAAACATGTAAAAGTGCAAGTAGATAAATAGGTACCACTTCAGTGGGAAGGCAACAGTGGTCTGTGCAGTTGTGCTGGCCATATAACCACTGGAGTTGTCTTTGGACAAGGCTGGCTTTTCAGCTTAGTAAAAGAGATGAGTACCACCTCCTACAGGCAGACACAACTAGACTATCATGTCAAAGGAGAAAGCTTTTCCTTTACCGTTAACTGTATCCAGGCAACACTGAGCTGCTTTTTCCTCCATTTATCATAATGTTCTGGTAATTCTGAGAGCATTTTGGGTTTTGGGTTGGGAACTCTCCAAAGCCATGGGAAATAAGACTCCACAGAGTGCCTGGTATTTGAGGGGTTCATTGTGAATCCCAAGGTCCTAAAGACTGCACAGGATGCCCCAAGAACAATACAACACTCTCCAGCCACATGATTCCCACCCCTGTTCCTAACACATTCCCATGCACAGATATGGTCACAGATCTTCTTTCATATGTGTAGTGCAATGTTCATTATTTTGCAATCCAATTCAACTGAATGCAGTCACAGATATCCTATGATGCCGATAAGGCTGATTCAGGGAGCCCATGTTGAGCTGACCACAGCTGTAGAACTCTTTTCAGCCATTCATACTGAATACTTCTCAAGTACATGGTGACATTTGCAAGCAGGGCTTTTGTGTTCTCCTAAATCCCCCCTGTCCATTTGGTTCCTTTACTTGTTCAGTACATATTTGAATACAGAACTAAACAATGCACTAGAAGAGAGAGAGCCAACTTACAGCATTGTTGAGACTACTTCAACGTGGAAGTATTGCTTTGGGTTACAAGTGAAATTAAAAGTTTCCAAAGAGATGACCATGAGAATTTTTTTTCAATATAAAAAAATGGAATAAGAAAAAATCTTCCGGCACCTTTAAGACTAACTGATTTATTTCTTGAACCAAAGTATGCTTCATGAAAATCTTTTTTCCTTCCCCCTTTACACTGAAATTAATATTCACTATTACCTGAAATTTCAAAATATTTCTTTGTTTGGAACATAATTTTATCTGGCCACTGATCTACTATTTGTATCTATGGTTTCAGCATGCCATTATACTAATGCTTCTTAAAAGCAAAAGTAAATTGTATGTGGGGCCTGAAAAGATGCAGTGGGATAGTGAGGATATTCTGCAAATTCTCATGATCTCCCTTTTTGCATTACTCTAATGTATGTTTGAATATTACCTGACTCTTCACTCTTATCAATAAAATATTTCAGTCTGAAATTATCATTCACACGAAGAATGGTGAGGTTCAACTTCATCATTTGAATACTTCAGTCTTGTTGGAGTCTCTCGATAGTTTTGATTTTGGCAGGTTGCAATTACAAAACCTCATAAGTTTCCAGTTGTCAAGTGTCATCACAAATCCCACACTTATTAAATTCACTGAAGAAAATGGCTTGCCTTCCCAAATTAATGAAATGTTATTTACCACTAATAATAATAATAATAATAATAATAATAATAATAATAATAATAATTTATATTTATATATCCTGCCTCTCCCTACGGATCGAGGTGGGAAAACAGCACATATATAAAGTTACACATAGTTAAAATACATTCCCATTATACAAAGCAAAATTTAAAAACACATTAAAATACTTGTACATTTGCAATATCAAAATCTGATTCCTCATCAAGTTCCGAGTGGAGTATCATCTTAAGCTTTTAAAGCAGGTCTGGGGGGTAGGCTCACCGGAAGAGATCCGTCTTGATTGCCTTCTTAAAGGCATCTAAGGTGGTAATGAGACGGATTTCCTCCAGCAAGCCGTTCCACAATATGGGAGCCATCACAGTGAATGCCCTATGGGAAGTAGATCGTAATCTAGTCTTTGAACAATCCAATAGATTCTTCCCAGTAGTTCTGAGAGTGTGGGGCGGATTATGTAGGGAGAGGCGGTCCTTCAAATAACTTGGGCCCAAGCCATATAGGGCTTTAAAGGTAATGACCAACACTTTGTACTGCACCCAGAAACTAATCAGCAGCCAGTATAGAGATCTTAAGATTGGTGTTACATGATCAGTCCTAGATGTACCAATGACCAGTCTGGCTGCTGCATTTTGTACTAATTGAAATTTCCGAACTTGATACAAAGGTAGCCCATGTAGAGTGCATTATAGAAGTCTAAATGAGAGATTACCAGTGCATGCACCACTGCTTCAAGGTCCTTTTGGTCCAGGTAGAGACGCAATTGGCGTATCAACCAAAGTTGGTACCAGGCATGACAATTACTGATACAGTTAGTAAAATAGAATAAAATACTGGATTTTCCCCACCAATACAGTATAAGGATATTTTGGTACATATTTTTTTTCACTCTAAATCTGAATTTGATTCAAAATAAATTTCTTCATAGAATGAAAGCTATCCAGCACTAACTAAAATTAAAAGACTGGCCTCAATGACTATTATGATGGTAAGGTCCCATCCAGCTCATTCATTCTCTATGGAGATTATCATATGGAGGCTCAAGATCATGGCTAGATCATCCCTAAAGCATGAGGGTGTGATCGTCAGTCACAGTTGTCTCCCGTGATGAAATCATCAAGGAGACATCCCATCATTAAAGCATTCACAGAACTGCCATTTCTCTGGATAACGGAAGTTCCTATTATGCGGAGAAATGGCAGCTACACAAACACTTTAATGACAGGATGCCTCCATGATGATTTCATCATGGGAGACAAATGTGACCGGTGATCACTCCCTCATGCTTTAGGTATGATCTAGCCACGTTTTAAGGATGGTAAGCCTCTGTGTGATCATTTCCTAAGGGCTTGTAAAGTAGAATAATAGTTTTTAAAATTGCCTAAATTTTAGTCACTTTTCATGTCTGTCCCAATGAACAGTAAGATCTAGTAACAGATTTGGAAGGCGGAGGAAAGTCAAAGTTACAGGTGGTTCAGAAATGCACAAGAATAGAAAGATAGGACCAGTTTGTCCAAGAAGATAAGGACATGGATTTTGTACAGTTTTCATGAGAAATCCATATCCACTGAAATGGTGGTTCTGGTGGTGTCACAAGGTATGGGTAATGAAATGCCACAGCAGCATATGTGTACAAAATGTACGAACCACATATTGTATTGGTTCAAATTTTGGGCTGCATCTGCAGTGCAGAATCAATGCAGTTTGATACTGCTTTAAGTGCCATAGCTCAATGCTATGGAAATCTGGGATCTGTAGTTTTATGAGAGATTTAGCCTTCTCTGTCAGAGAGCTGTGGTGCCACAACAGACTACAAAACCTAGAATTTCATAGGATGAAGCCATGACAGTTAAAATAGGGTCAAACTGTAGCCTTGGATTTGAGGAGAGCAAGTTTCAAACCCCTGCTCCATCATGGAAACCCACTGGGTGGTCTTGAATAAGCCATACACTCTCAGCTTAATAAGAAAGCAATGGCAAACTAATAATAAATCCTACCAACACCCTATGTTGGGGTCACCATAGGATGGATCCTACTTGCCAGCACATAATAATTATGAGAAGAAGCAGAAATAGGCCTTAGTTCTATATTTACACTACATGTCGGTAAACAGGGATTTTCCCCCTCCTCCACACACCTTCACGATTTCAATTTTCTTCTTCATTTGTCAGTTAGTTCCTGAGGGAGTGGGGGTCTACACATTTCACAGTTTATGCATCCTACCTTTCCCATCTGACAGAAACAATCTATGTCAATGTCATTAGCTGCCATAACATTTTAACTCTCTCTGTGAGGTGAGGGCCTCAGATCTGTGACAATAATTAAAAAGGCAAATACAAGGAAGAAAAACTTGAACTGTAACAGCAAACTATTATAATGGCAGATTGCTAATTACTTACCGCTCTTTATTGATGACACTTTCAAGAACCATTAGGCATGTTCCTTTGTTTCATTAGTTTCATTACAGTTTATCTCAAAGAAACATGTTTGTACCTGTTTTTAATTGTCTTTCTAAAATCAAATCCATTTCAAAGTGTTTATTAAGTCTCTGCACAGGAAGATGGGAATACCGGACCGTTAACTAGGCCTATTCCGTGAAAGATGTGAAAGTTTGTCGATTAGAGAAACTTTGAACCATAAAGTATATTCAACATCAGCTGCCACTTTATAACTAGAGTTCATGCTATCTCACATTGGCTACATCTGCACTCCAGAAATAATCAGGTTTGACACACCTTTTAAGTGCCATGGCTCAATGCTATGGAATTCTGAGAATTGTACTTTGTTGTGGCACCAGAGCGAAGCTTTGTCTCAAATTCCACAAAACCAAGAGATTTAAAGCTAAGCCTAAACCTAAGCCTAAAACTAAGACCAAGCCTAAACACACACACAAACCTAAACCTAAACCGAAGCCTTAACTTATGCTTAAATCTAAACCTAACTTAATGCCTTTTATAAACATGCCCCGTGAACCAAAATGATATTGTGCAATGTCACAAATTATGCTTACTTACAACGTAGCCACTGTACTATGTGTCTATCTGTTGCTGTTTTTTAATCTGTTTTTTTCTCTGCCTTGATCCACAAAGAGAGGCAGGTAACCATCATCATCACCATCAATTCATATCTGGCTATGAAGGATGCACCTGGACACTTTTGTGGTCTTGCCTGCTTGCTGCAAAGCACATAATGGCTATGCAAGGGAACTTTGGAGCTTTACATTAGGTTTGGAAAGTGTGCCAGCATAGTGTAGTGTTTTTATAACATTGGGCTATGACTCTGGAGGCCAGGTTTCAATTACTCACACAGCCATGGAAACCCACTGGAGAACCTTGGGTAAGCCATACACATTCTCAGCCCCAGAAAACCCCATGATAGATGGTCAGAGGGTTGTTACAGCTAGGAAATGACTTGAAGGCACACAACAATAACATATATGTCTCAGTGTAGGCTAGACCAAAATGTGGCTATTTATGTTACACTGGGGACATGCTGAATTGAGGCTTCTCGGCTTAAATGCATAGTCAAATGCGGATGGAAAGCTAACTCCACCTTGAGTTAACTCTGAAAATTTCTGGGAAGTAAAATTCAAAAGTAATTTGATGAATCTGCCTCAGGCAAGAAAAATATTTTAGATGGATGTCTAATAATAATACTAATATGCCACTACTACAGTAATAATTATAGAGTTACAATACTGTATTTTATGGAAAGGGAAAGAAGTGGTTATTAAACAGTTTTATAATAATCAATTAGTTGAATAGGTTGAATTTCAGATTAATGTATTCATATGACATTTTCTGTTATTGTTTCTTTATTTTTTAAAATAAAAATAGTTGACATTTTCAGGCTCCTCGGGATGAATACATATTGGTTGCCTCCCCTAGTGAAATTATTCATTTATTCATTCCATATATATTTCACTTTTTTCTATATACTATCCAAGCAGCTGACATGGTGAAATGCACACTTAGGTCATAGAACAAATCACATTTTCAAATGCTCTGAAACCAAACAGAATGCTTCTGAACTCCAGGTCATCCTGTGATCTGGATGAATGAAATGGTTGAGACATCCTTGTGTAAAGATTCAGACTGACTCCGCATGCACTCTACAAGATAAACAAGTGGATGATGGTTGCATCCATTTGTCCAAAGGGTTTTGCCCCTAAATGAGGACTTCTGTCATAAGGATTGTAGCAGCAGCAGCATCTATATCAGGGCTGTGAATTATGAAGCCATGGGTCTCGGCGCATTTATCAAGTTCCTTCCTAAAGCCCCAGATCCTTCCTAAGCCAACAAAAAATATTCCCTTAAGCACCTCTAGGCTCCAAATGGGTTTTCCCAACAAAACTGGAAGAGATCTTCTGGTCAATTCTGGAGCAGTTTTTACACTATATCATTATAGCACTATGATTCCACTCATTGCATCCCATGGAATTCTGGGAAGAGCTCTCTGGCTGAAATTTCTAAATCGGCATATTTCATGTGCAAATTTTAGAAATCAACACGATGCAGCATAACTCTACAGTAGTATAGTGTGAAAAAGGGCCCGGGTTTTGAATAAAAAAGATATGTACAGCCCATTCAGATCCAGAGGTCTCTGGAAACGGGGCAAGTGCAGCCTTTGGATCTTTGGGGGCAGCCAATGGCACCTTGCATACTCAGATCATGTTTGGCTTTAAGTCTTTTATAGAGATAAGAGACTGGGGCTGGCCCAAATCATATCACTGCTTGGGACAAATAAAGTAGCACTTTCCCAATCTTCTCCAGATGCTTCTATGTACAAAACTCCAAGTACACTGGAGATAGAAAAATATCTGCCACTATCTATTGTGCCCTGTAGGAGACATCATATGAGAAACTCTGACACAGATCTGCTAAGATGCTGCAATTGATTTCACTGTATTTCTTCTCTTCAGCCTGGTGTACAAGTTGAATGACCAGTTGACTTCTCTCAGGTTCATGATCCACAAAGTGAAAAGTATATCTTCCTCTTCAATCAAGATTTCGATAACTATTTTTCTGTCTTGTACTAAAGGCTTGCAGCACTATGTGTTAACATAACATAAACTCTGATTAAACAAATATGCTTTGCTACAGCTATTAGGCGCTGAATATTTCTTCTTGGTGTATTATGTTTTAGCCAGACTCTCCTGATATATTTAATTTGCTGCCTCCATAAGATCACTTTCTTGTCTTGCCAGTTTCATTTGAGGATCTCCACATTTAGGGGAAATCACTTGCCATAAAAAAAAAACCTGTATTGAGATAACTGTAAGTACAGCAGGTGAACTAATTGGACCTGGGTTTTTCTCTCCCAGAAGTTGTGCCAACCTAGTGGAACTCTCTGCCTAGAGTGGTATTAACTATATTTTTGTATTCCTGCTGCTTGGTTAGCAATTTGGCTGGCTGTGCCAGTTTTTCCTAAGAAGTTTGATGTTAGTTTACAGCAAGATTACACCTGTGTAAATGCTCAGAAAAGGGTACTTATGGACAGCATCTGGGATGGCAGACCTAGTGGCAGCAGGAGGAAGCATTCAAAGATACCACTATATCAGCACAAATATGAAGAGGATTACACAGCACATGTTACTGTGCTTGATTTCATTTCACTTCTACTTGATGTGTATTTTAATAACAACAACAACAAGAAGCTGTTGGTAGTTTTAACATTTTACCCAGCATTTCAAATGATCATTGAGTGGCTGACTGCCCCAACTTCATCTTCTATGTGGGGCAAGCAAAACAGCTTCTTGAATTTAATAATCCCGTGGCTTCTTCCTTGTTGCCTCAGACTTTGTACGTTTGCTGATTTAGACATAGGCTGTGTCCACACTGATAGGAAAACTGAACTTACCATTGGGGCTTCCAGGTCTGTGGGGAGAACAAGCACAACTGTCACCCACAATGGGCTGATACTGGTAGCAGAGTCCACACACTCCACAGGAGACCCCTCTTCCTCTTTCCCTATGGCTCATATTGAGCATCAGTGCACTTTATTGATGGTATAGTGTTAATGTGTACTTGTGTGATCAATTTCCACATCTGCAAAAGAAATGGTGTGGTAGGAATTGCACAAGCTTGAAAGTGGAAGTGCTGTGATGAAATTTGGAATTTTCAGGGGTGCGGAGGAGAAATCAGCAGCTCGCCTGCCCACTGATGCTCTCATCACCCATCCACAGTGCACAGTCTGCATGCTCAGGGGATTCCTCAGTTTCTACTCAGATTCACAGCAAACAGGGATTCTTTTTAATCTGGAAAATATCTCTGGAGTGTGGACTGGAGCTGTGTTTCATCCATATCATCTAAACAGGCCAGGAACAGGATGGGAACATTTCTTTTCCTCCATTTACCTTAGTGTTTACAGTTCACAAAGACAGAAATGCTAGCAATGTGCCCGAATCTCCTTTTTATGGGCTTTTGAGCCTACCGAAAGGTGTCACAAACCTCCCAGGAATCAAAGAAAGATGCTGCCCAAAACTGGTGTGAAGTCTTGCTGCTAGTAGTTTCCCACCTATTTTGACAACAAATAATATAACACTATAAAAGACAACTGAGGGCTTCTAGCACCTCACTCCTCTGCCTTTGATGCCTTTTCCCACTCTAAGCAGCTGATTGATGGGATCCATGCTTCTTTTTCAAGATGGCAAAATCACTTCTGTCTCCACATTGGCTGCACATTCTATTGGATTGGACCATGAAATGATCAGGATCAGTCGGCAATCTTAAACATGCTTATGTGAGTGTCAATCCAATTGAACTCATCATGATTTATTAATGAAAAGACAGATTATACCATGAAAGTGATCTGAGTGGTCTGAGCACTTCTTCCCTTTCTACTAAAAGTGATACATCAGATTGGAAAATGTAGGGGAAAGGAAGTTGACTCTCTATTCACCTGGCTTTTCCATATTTTCCACACACATACCTTAATTTTTAGCTTAAATAACAACTTCGGTGAAATATAGTACAAAACAATACCTTTGCCTGGTTGTCATATACTGAATTTTCAGAATCTTTTTCTTGACAGTTCCAGGAATTATTACTGACATTAACTTGGAGTGGTTCTTGCCAAAATACTCTTTCATTTTCATTTTTTCCCCTTTACTGCTAATGAAGCATTAGTCTCTGCCCAATGGTGATAGAAAACTTTGGTCAGTGCGTGTCAGAGGAGGACAAAATAATAAATCTGGAAAAATACAAAGACTAATAAATTGTATGGATTAAGTTGAGAACAAACAGGGGTAAGACAGTGGGTGGCCACATTTCATTTCTTGACGAGTCTGTTACCTTGGAAACAAAAGACCAAATTATTGCTTAAATGACCCTATGCCTGTGGATTTAAATTGATGAAATTATATAGGATTGCAGTCTATGGAGAATGAGGAAATAGATTAGCAGGGGCCACAGTTCATTGGATAGAAGCCTTAACACAACCTCAAAAAAAAAAAATAAATTAAAGTGTGATCCTTAAAACAAGAGGATTTTAAAAAGTGTTTATTATCTAAGTTGTCTTTTCTTTCCTTCCCAGGTCTGTGACCCGACAAAGCAAGGGAATTAAAAGGGAGCCGTCAACATATCCTGCTGATTAATCACCATTTTCAAAGATTCCTGTATAGGAAGCTAATCACCAGCTGAACTCTGAGCTTTCAGCAGTAGGAATAAAGTTGATTCCAGCTGATATCCAGATGGTATCAGTAGGGCATCATTTGGACTTGTGGCAAGGAGTTCATTAACCCCCCTGTGGCTGCTGGACTTCCAGCAAAGGTAATCTTGTGTCTGTGTATCCCAAAAAAGCCACTATGTACCCTCTTGGAAAGTGACAAACAGATACTGCTCATTAATTTTACAACATAGGGAGATAGTGATGTTTTGACTACAATCTGCATAATAGACTTCTGTAAAAACACGAGGGAGGCCACTGAGGAGGGGCAGAGTGGGTAGAGTAAATAATAGGGTTTGTATCTCTTTGATGAAAACCGTATTGAAGGGTTAGACAAACTGTTAAAATCATACTTTTTGTTTGTTTGTTTTTGATATGATAAGATGGCTTTGCTTTAAATCTACTGGATGTTAAGTAGGCTGCTCAAACAAAGACCCATGAACATTTTTCAGAGATGAACAATAGAAACTGGCTTCCTGTCACACATTGACAGAGCATAAATCACCACCATAAGCACAAGTTCTTTTAAAATGTGAAACCTCTTAAAAGATTTCAAGGAGAGGAAGTTATTGGCCTCAAAGGAGAATACTCCAGTGCAAAATATACAGTATGCTGTCATTATAGCTAGGAAAAATATTACCTGCAGAACACATGCAAGTCCTAAGGCCCACTTTTGCAGGCCCTGAACAGGAGAAGAAATGAAAATTACTTATTCTGGCAACAATAACTGCATTTACATTCTTATTCAACTTAATGTCCTCCATGT
>NC_056525.1:116262397-116328511 GCF_019175285.1 Sceloporus undulatus
AAGGGAAAGAGATAGACAGGATAAAGCCTCATAGATCCAGATGATGACTACAGAAGCCAGCTGAGCTGGTCTTGAAACCAGCTTCACTGTGCACCAGTAGTCATCAACTGGGAAAACTCTATATTCATTTAAGTCCCAGAGACCAGTGATGTCATATGCCCAGATCTCATCCTGCTTGCAGAAAACTTATCACACATTGCTTAAGTTTCCCAATCTTGGACTAGAGCATGTTTGGGCAAATGTTAGAAATGTGCACAATGGTTCTTGCTTTTTTCCTCTTCTTGTGTGTTTTTTTAATGTATACATGTTTTCAAATATTTCTGCTCCTAGAAATAAACATCACAAATACAGAAATGTTCAGATTTTTTTTTACTCCTGATTGCTCCTAGTTCAGTGTTTATTCCATGAAATGCAGAATAGAGTAAATCTGTGACCCAAAAATGGAAACACACACACACACATTTGGACAGAATGAATATATCACACATTTCTAGTTGTCTTTGAGTCCAATTACCCCAGCATGTTTTAATTTTCAAGAAAGATGATTCATAAACATGCATGCCTGAAATTTTATTTTCTTGTCAACAAACCATTATGTTTGGCACGATAGCACAACATATTGAACATCCTGTCAGTGGCATTTGATCTGTGTGAGTTCATTCCCATACGCATATTATTATTTGATGCTGCCATCATTAACTCTAGCTCCTTAAACTCCCACTTTTTCTTAACAGATGTATTTTATTGTATATCCCACAGCTCAGATATTCTTACATTCCCATTCCTACTCTGCTTCTGTATCTGTGCTTTTCTCCTGGCTCAAAACTCTTGATGTAATTGGCAGATCTGTTCCATTGTCACAACGGACCACCTCTGGCTATTGGGCTCATCTGGTGTGATCTCACTGGGGAACAAGTCTGCTTTTGCCCAAGCAGCTGAGTGCTAAAGGGGTCCTCTGATGGAGACATAAAAATAATTCTAAGGTCCATGAGCATCCTCTGTGAAATTAAATTCTTGTCATTTAGGACATGATGCCATAAGAGTTCATATGAAAGAGTACAGGTTTTAAGCATTCTGTTAGAAAGGGAAAGGCAGCATTAGTTGCTTTATAACATTGATAATAACAAATCAGTTAGGGTCAAAATGGTGACACAAAGAAATTGAGATGCTCTTGAAATGTGTGTTATCAATTCAGGGAACAAATATGGGAAAGCATGGGAGGCATGAAGACCACATCTCTACCCCAGGGCCTTCTGAGAACTGGACAGATTGCCAAAATTTACAACCATCCCCCTCTATAAAAACAAAGCAACAAGAACAAAAGCCCTAATAGTATCTATAAATCTGTTTCTAGTTTTGGAAGACAGAGTTTTAAAATGGTCTGTGAGAGAGGGAGTATAGCTTATTTAAATCTGTCTGGGATGACCAAGGAGTTTGTGGGGCTGGGTCTGAGTAGCTGAACCACTCAAAAAGGCCCTAAAGCCAAATCTTGCCCACCCTGTCCTGGTGATTAGACATGTTGGAAATTGTAGAAGAATTTGAAAAATAGTTGTGTAAAAGTACAGTAATTAGTACCAGTTCTACACCTTCACTGTCCAGACACAGGATCTGGAAAAGACAGAAAGCCAGCCTAACATATGAAGTAGATTTGAGGGGCTGTACAAACAGCCCCAAAGGGGCAGCCTCCAGCTGCCCCCTCTTCAGTCAGATTGGGGCTGCAGCAGCCGCATGCAGCAGTCCCAATCTGGCTTTTCCAAGGTGCGAAAAGGAGCTGCAAAAATCAGTTTCTTTTTGTGCCCTAGAAAGGGTATGATAGTCGTGGCACTGTGACTACACGGTGCTCCTTTGGCGCTGTGTTGTGTGAACGCAGTGATGGAGGAGCGCTGTGACGCTGCGTACCATGTGGAGTGGTGTGTAGCATCATGGCACCCTGGGGGCGGAGCCGGTGCATGCATCATGGAGACACTACACCCTGACTCCACCCCTTCAGCCAGCCCAAAGTTCCAGTCTGTACAGGGCCTTACTTACTTAAGATTCTATGATGTGAGGATTTGTAACACATGCTGTTCAGACTTAGAGGCAAGAGAGAAAATTGCAGACTGTACAATTTAGGCTGAAAAAATTCTCATTAACTGCAGACTAACTGATACAGGAAGAGAGAGACTGTGACTAAGATCAACAGACAGGAAATGGCATGAATATATGTCATGCCCATGGAGAGACATGCAGACTAAATGCATAAGCATGCTAAGCTTAGTCCATGTTTTTCCTTTTTTAAAACAATAACAGTATTTTCTTTTCGCAGACTGATATATAGGATACGAACACAGTTATCCTTTTGACTGCTCACTTGTACATTTTGCAATGCAGATCTTGACACATAAACTCTGCATGGAACTCTGTATATCAGGTGAAGATAGGCATGGAAATGTTTATATTCAGGTGAAATTCTGTGTAACATATTTACGTTAAAAAATCTGCATACAGAAATAAATGTGAGTTTTCATATATATATTGTTGGAAAAAATGCAGAATGATGTGGAAAGTGGATGAAACAGTGTTAAGGCTGATTATGTATGAAACTGACACAATCCAGAAACAGACCAGAGATGCATCTACTGTTTAGAAATAATGCAGTTTGGACACCACTTTCAATGATGTACCTCCATCCTATGGAATCCTACAGTTTAGTTTTCCAAGGTCTTTCACCTTTTCTACCAAAGAGTATGGGTGCCTCACAAAACTACAAATCCCAGGATTCTGTAAAATGGATCCATGGCAATTAAAGTGGTGTCAACCGGCATTAATTCTACATTGTAGATGCACCCTAATTTGTTTATCCTATAAGAATTGTAAATCTAAGCCATACCACAAATTTTGCAATACTTTTGTGGAATATGGAGCTGGGCTGAAACTATTCCTATTCCTTAAAGCAAAACAAAGAAAGAAAAACATCAGTGGTGTGAAAAAGTGCAGTGGCCAGAACTTACCGTACCTGAATCAATAGTGGGAAAACACTGTGATTGGGAGGTATTGGTGGATTTTGCCTGCCACTGAAAAGGAATGCTCCAGGAACCAATGAAAGACAAAGATGCTTCATGACAGACATGTTGTTGTGTGATAAGGCATGACCACAGATGCTACTATCCTGCTGTATCTATCTCTTCCAATTTGGTAGATTCATGTGATTAAAGTTCTGGGGCACCATATTTCTCACTGCCTGCTCCCTGACTCAGTGACATCAATTGTGGGACTATGAACATATAAAATGGTCTTGCACTGAGTCATGCCACTGATCCATCTAGTCACACATTGTCCATTTTAAACTGGTAGCATCATTTGATAGTCATAGGTAGAAGTGAATTAGATGGGCTTTAGGCATGTATCGCAGGCCAAACCTTGGCCTTTCTATGTGCAAAACCTCTACATGCAAATCTCTGCCACTGGGTTATAGAAAAATTGAACAAAAAGGCAGATGCAGTGGCCATGTTGTGTGTGTGTGTGTGTGTGTGTGTGTGTGTGTGTAGGGAATCAATCAAGCAGTCGTTTTATTTATATTCTACCTTTTCTCCACAAGTGGGACTCAAGGTAGCTTACAGAGTTTTTTTTTAAATGTAAGTAAAATCACAGATAGGTAAAAACATACAAAAAGTTAAGGTTAAAACACGAGTAAATTATCCATAGAATTAAAGCCATGTGAAGCACTAGTTTAAAAGCATAGATTAAAAACCAGCACTATAGAAGCAGCAGCAAAGAGAAATAGTTGTACCAAAGAGGAAAGTTTAAATCTTTAGGGGGAGGTTCTGTCCTAATCCACTGAAATTGCTAAATAGCTGAGGGTTTTACTCCAGGAAATTAGAAGCAGAGATTTTGAGTAAGGTTTTGATTTGATTCTGTAAGCATGAGCGTGGGGAAGTCAAATGTCTAAGAAGCTTTTAAAAGAATTTTTAAACATAAACAGTCTAGCAATAATGAGAAGGAAAGTACTGCTATCACCTGAAGCCAGGGTGAGAACTTGCCTTTCTTTTATCTTAGTTGACAAATGGAAAATTTAGTCTCTCTCTTTTCATCAGTTTGGTTTATATCCCCCAGTAATGTATGATGCCAGTCTCTCCTCCGCATTCTCTGTTGCTTTTGTTAATTATGTGATCACTTTTATCTTTCACTGAGGGTATTGGCCTTTGTTTTTCAGATATGGCTTGGGGAGGTAGAAAGATTCCACCAGGTCTTACTAATTGGTTCTGCACTTCTTTGTGTTTCATTATTTCTTCAGTGCTTGAAGTTTACTTTATTCTCATCATGATGTTTGTATATCTTCTTTTGGCTATTAATTTTGCAGGTGACACTTTTCTAAACAAACACACAACTATGGGTGCACAGGGAGCTACCAAAAGTCACTTACTTTGTCATCCTGCCTAACTTTCTAATATCACTTCCTCATTATTCTAAATAATGGCACCTAGATAGAAATGTCTCTAAATTCCTATTCCAACCATCATTTCTTTTTGAGCAAAAAGTGGTTTGTTCTTGTTTTTTGCAGTTTGCCAGTGGTGAAAATGTATAGGTCATAATGACAGATTCAAACCTAGGAAAAGCTGAACCATGAACTGGAGACTGAATGGATCTGATAAAATTTAAGAAGACAAAAACTTTTCTAGAGCATAACAGGGTTATGATGAAATTGCAATTTCAGCTAAGGTTGTAAGGAGTTGTAGTCCAAGAGCACCAAGAGTGTCATGTTTTCCTTGGTGAGATGTATAGCCAGAAGATGGAAGATAGCAAGATAGAAGTTGGTGGAAGATAACCTGAAGTAGTATATAGAACAGCTGCTATAAGTTGATGTTCAAACCTTGATAATTTTATTGGCTGATATAAAATGAGAGCATTGCATTTAAAAACATGGCATTGTTATGAAGAGAGCTGAGGTGCAGGAAATGGAACTGGCAAGCAGCCTATATCACTGCCTCCAGTAGTTTGGCACGAGAGATATAGCAACAGGAAGACATCAGCCAATGCACCCTGAGGCAGCCCTACCATTAGCAGGCAACTTGGCCATTCTCCATGATTCAGTTCGACCTGCCCATGCTATTGGTCTTGGCAGTTCCAGTTTGATAGTCATTGACTCTGTAAGCATTGCAGCTGGTCTTGGTTTAGATGAAGATCATTTAAAAATTAAACAGGATTATATTGCCCTCACCTGTTATGAAGCACAGACCATAGACTGAAGACACCACTGCTGCCGAAAGCTGGGGGAAACAGTGTCAATATTTGGGAACAAATTTCAGCAGAAAAAATATCAGTAAAGGAGGCAATCAAGAGTATTTCAAGTTCATCTTGTCTACATAACCATTTTAGCAGACATGGCCTCTGACCATAAATTGAGGAATTAAATCTCACCTTAGATATATTTGTTCTATATACCAAGCTATTCTGAAGATTCTTGCTTGTAAGTTTTTCTCTGCTTCTAATACTTGTCTGTTCTGTTTCTAAAACTTCAAGAGACACATACCAACAAACCAGTAACTATACCTACAAATATGTAGAGAAAAGCCCATTGGCCACTGAAACCATCAAATGCTGCTTGATGGACTTGTTCAATCTACTCTATAGAAATAGTGCAGTTTGACACTATTTTAGCTGCCATGGCTCCATCCTACAGAATCCAGGGATGGATAATATTGTGAGGCATCAGCACTCTTTGATAGAGAAGACTAAGGACCATGTAAAACTTCTAATCCTAGGATTCAATAGGATGCAGCTACAGTACTTAAAGTGGAGTCAAACTGTATTATTTATACAGTGTAGATGCACCCTATGACAGATAGCTACAAGTCAACAAACATTTTCATTAGCCACAATGCTTGGAGGAAGAATCACTTGAAGACACTGATGGGGAAATAACCACTTTTCCTACTGCTTGGAAATAAGACACAGATAGAAATAGAATAGGTAACGCAGGTACAAAAGAAATCAAAATGGCCAAAGAAATCAAAATGGCCAGTAATGCCTCAAAATGACCCCCCCCTCCCCTTTTGCATGAAACAAAAAACACAACACAACTTGGGAGTAAAAACAGATTGCAGCCTCTCAGGGATCCTTGGGAATAAAGAGTATCCTCCAAAACTTGGCAGTTGCTGAGTGTTGCTTCAGAACATTGTGGGAAATTTATTTATATTTATTTAGAGTATTTATTCCTCACTCTTCAGCCAAAAGGCTCTCAAAGCAGCTTACAAATTGTTAATTAGACATTTCCTTGCCCTCAGACTTACAATCTAAAAAGACATGACACACAAGAAGATGGGAATGGCAGTGGGGAAAGGGGAAAGTCCAGCAGATCTTCTCTTCCTTTGAGGCCTGGACCAAGGCAGATGGACTGGAGGGAGGACCTTCTTCCTTTGCAGGCTAGGCCTGATGGAGCTGGCCTGCCCATCTCTCCCTATGGATGAATGTTGGTTGGCTCACAGTTGCTTGTGCTTACCACTGTGACCAAGCAATTAGGTAGTCAGGTTACTGAAGCTGACATCAGGTTCTAACACTGATGGGAACTGCCAGGGTGTTTGGGTTTGAGCAGCTACCTAAGGATACATTTTGCTGATACTGGGCCTTCTAGCTCTCCGTACGCATGTTGTGGCCCTAGTTTCTTATTTATCTCCTATATTATGTCTCAGCTCTTCATTTCTGGAGGTAGTTAAACTTGAATTTCTCAAGTCCGCTTTAATTTTCATGGCATCTGTTTATGACTGGAATATGAAATTCAAGCCCATTTTTCTTTACTTGCTTCTACTCTAGTCCAAACTGCAGCAGTTCAAAACAGGCACATCTGTGAATCATTTACTTGTTTCTTTTGTTGTTCTTTATCCTCAGGAGCCAGTGAAGGATGCCAACAAAGGAGAGATATGGTCAGAGCAGTGGGTGGATGTGATAATGCGTGCAGCTGAATGCTGGACAGAAATTAAAGGATGGAGGTGAGAAAGAGGAAGCCCAGCCAGGAGGATGTTTCAGAAATCACGTTGTGATATCATTAGGGCATGGACCAGAATCTTGGTAGTAGAGGTGGATATGATCGGATTTTGGCAATATTGTATAAAATCCTTGGCTGTAGTCTGGATCTGAGGGATACACGACAGAGCAGAATCAAAGCTAAAACCAAGACTGTGGGCTTGCTGGACTGGTTGAATAGAAATGTTGTCCACAGAGACATAAAAGGAGTGTTGAAGGGTGGACTTAGGAGGAAAGACAAGAAGCTCCGTCTTGGACATGTTGAGCTTCAAACGCCGATGGCACATCCACTGCAAGACAGCTGTGAGACAAGACGAAACTTGCTATTCAAGCCTTGGAGAAAGGTCAGGGGTGGAAAGATACAACTGGGTGTCATGGGCGTACAGATGGTAGGAAAAACCACTGTTATGGTATCAACAGTGAAATAAAGGTATCTAGCCTCACCAAGGATGTGTAAAACACAGCTATTTATAGATATTGTCCTTTCTGCCAATCTAAAGTAAGGCTGCCCCCCTCCCACTCTGTGAGTATATCAGTGAAACATAAAGTAAAAAATAATGACAGCACTAGACTGACCTGTGCTCTAGTTATTCTTACTCCATGGATTCAGTCGGTGAACTGGAAAAGTCTGAGAACACAAAGAGTCTTGATTTTGCTGTCAGGCATTTCAACTTGATATCCTGAAGTCATAGTATTTACTACGTTGATCATTTTATAGATGACAGACCTGTTGGGAGAAGAGGGGAGGGGAAACTGATGTGGTGCTTTGAATAGTAGAGGTTTGAAATTCCTAAATAGGGAGGTGGAGAAAGATTAACATGTTGTTGTTGTCAAAATGTGCTGTAAACCAAGAGAGTCAATGCCACTCATCGTCATACTGCTTTTAGACACCACAATTGTCTCTAATCAAATATGGTCTAGTGGCTGTTTATTGTGCCAAATTGGTTCCTGATAGGTACATGTTCTACTCCACACTGAGTCATGAAATTCACCAGAAATCCAAATGTCATTTTTAAAAAGTATTTTCATTGATCCACATATTGTCCAGACAGAAATTTGTCGTCATTATTCATTTCCATGTTTTTTTTTAAAAAAAAAGGTAATTTACAGTACTATTTGCTGCATTGTTTGTTATTTTCCTGGAGGGGTGGTGGTTTGATAAGAGAACATAATAAAACCTGAAGCATTTCACTTAAAATAGCTTAGAACCACATTTCATAAGAAAAAAAAACTAACTAGAAAATGGAACAAGTTATATCATCATCATCATTATCATCTTCCCACTCGTGCCATGAATCCCACTTATATCAACAAAAGTAGGTGTACTGAGTCAATGGGATTTACCTTTGTGTTGAATACAGTCATTGGATAAAATGCAAGGCTGGTCTGCCATACCTTTAATGGTTGTGCAAAACAGGCAGTTTCATCAGGTGTTTGTTATGTCAAGGGACTACCTTTACCTTTCTTGTGTGTTCTGTAATTCACCTGCCCACCATAGGAGATAATTGCATGGCCACCTATCTGTTGCTTCAGATTTTCTAGGAAGATCTGGACTCCTCCATTTTCAAGCCATGGCAACTGTCTGCACATGTGTTCCATTGGGCTACCCAGCACATCCATCATGGGTCGCTCATTCTGAGATTAGAACAAAGTGCCCAGCCATGCGCTTTAGCACCCAGTAGCTGTAGTGGATGCAACAGGCAGCTCACTAGAATTCCCATGCACTTAGTTGCCATGGCACAAGAACAGAGAAAATGGGTGCAAGTTGGGACATCTGTGGGCCTGATTCAGTCACTATTAGCCAGCCTGACCTACCGCCTGTTGTGAGGATAAACTGGAGCTATATGTGCCATCCTGAAGTCATTGATGGAAAGATGAAGTGTATATGTAAAAATAATTTATTATATTTAATTAATTTATATTCCTGCCTTTCTCCTTATATGGGATTTTAGGTGGCTTACAAGCATATAAAACAATACAGTTCAAAAATATTCATACATTTTTTTAAAAAAAATGAAACAATGTTTTAGTCAAAAAAGCACAGGTCTAAAACAAGACAATACCCAATTATAACAGCAAAAAAGATAAAATCAGAGGAAATCAGATTTAAAAGATAATAGGTGACACATCTCATTAAAAGCTATTTTGGCACACAAATCATAAACCAAAGGCCAGCTTGAATAAAAAGAGCTTTGTCTGCTAGTAAAAAGAAAGAGAATGGGTCAAACAAATATTTTTGGAGAAATGGAATTTGGTAACCTCAGAGCAGCCACTGAAAAGGCTCTTTTCCATGTCCTTATCAAATATGCCAATGATGGTGCTGGGACTGTGATAAAGCTTGCTCCAGAAGACCTTAAAACTCAGATAGGCTCCAACAATAGGGTCTTTCAATTTAATGTAAGAAGATACCTTTTTCTGTTTCCATGCTCAGATTTTGGCACCCCCTGCATAGGAAGATTCATTACACATTTTCTATCAGTGGTGAATTTGGATAATTTTACACCTTAGATATTATAGTTTTAAGACCCACCACTTTAGATAGTTATGTGTATTAGAGTTGTGGAGGACATAACTAACATGTCTCTTCTCTTCTCTTCCTGCCTTGTCATTCCATTACTTACAACTGATTACATTCTGGAAATGTCTGAGCAGAAAACAAACAAAAGACAGCTTGTGAATGCTGATAAAAAAGAAAGAAGTTCTCTGAGGATATGCATTTTAAACTCACTCAAATCCCAGTGCCAGGCTGAGCACAAGAATGAATTGATATTTGTTTCTGCTGCTATGATGCAAATTACATTTACTTGAGAATAAAGACCACTTTGATGTAAAAATACTACTACTACTATTAATAGTAATAATAGTAATAATAAATAGCATCAGAAACAACAACTTAATTTTTTTCATGGTAGCCTAGGTGTTGGCAATCCCTGACTCTGGAACATTTTGTTTTGAAACAATTGGGATTTTTATATCAGCATGAAGTGCAGTTGTCCCAAACATATCTGTGAGGGCATCTACACTGTAGAAATAATGCAGTTTCACACCACATCAAGTATTGTAGCTCCATCCTGTGAAATCCTGAGGTTTGTAGTTTTACAAGGTCTTTAGCCTTCTCTGTCAAAAAGTCCTGGTGCCATGGCAGTTAAAGTGATGTCAAACTGCATTATTTTTACAGTGTAGATGCAACCCTGTGTCAACAGAGAAGCTAAATCTTTTTGAGTTATTGAGTCGTCATAGGCCTGCATGCCTCACATCATACCACCATTTGCACACAAATGCAGTTGTGTCTTCTTACACTGTTTAAAACCAAACATAATGCCCCTACCTGAGTGCAACCAGGCTGAATGGATGGAACAATCATTAATTCATAACAGATGAAGCAGGCTTATACCAATTTGGAACACTGTTTTATTGCTTGTACAATACTGACTATTCAGAGATCTTTCCTAGCTCTTTTGCCTATAATTGCAACTAATGCTTTATGTCCCTTCTTCTATTATTTCGGTGGTGTGGGGATGCTGCTGTGTGGTTCTCTTGCTTTTTTTTTGGTAACTCAACAAATCGGAGGTCTTGTGGAACATGCTGATGACATAAGTCTTTTGTAATACACCATCCTGAGTACAAAACACACTGTAGAAATAATCCAGATCAAAACTGTTTTAACTACCCTGGCTTAGTGCCAGGGATTTTTGTGAACTGTAGTTTTGTGAGGCATTTATCCTTCTCTGTCAGAGTGCTCTAATGCCACAATAAACTTCAATTCCCTTGCACTGAGCCAGGGCAGTTAAAGTGGTCTCAGACTGGATTATAGGTTTTTGTGGGGTTTTCGGGCTATGTGGCCATGTTCTAGAAGAATTTATTTCTTACGTTCCACCTGCATCTGTGGCTGACATCTTCAGAGAAAAAAACTATGGATGCTTGCCATGAAAGCCTTTGACTTCACATAAAAATGGATTATTTCTGCAGTGTGTATTGAAACCCAGTTTCTAGAAAGGCTTACCTGCTTTAAAATGGGATTATTCCACTTGTGTGGTTAGTAGTTAATGGCCTCTCTCACAGTGGCATTGTTAAGGTAGATAGTATTCTATGCAAAGCATGTTTCACCCTGAAAGAATATATAGAAATGGTGAGACACATGCAAAGTAACAATGAAATATGAATTTTTAGAATTTCCATTTAAAGGTGTGGAAGGGGTGGGGAAAAACTCAGTTGAGATGCCACTTTGTTTTAAAGCTTATTGTGAGATTTTGACAAATGGCCATAGCTCACCTTAATTTACTTCATGTTACACTGTTATGTGCGTAAAATGGGATATGGACCTATATGACATCCTGCACATTTTGGAAGAAATGTGGGGCACAAATGTGACACGTAAGTAAAATCAAGCCTGTTCGACCATGGTAATGAAGGATGAAATAATGTTGGTACACTATGCTAGTCAGTCCTTACTTTCCAGGACCACACAGTGGTAGCAAGTGAAGTAATACAAAATCTATTGGCTCTGAGGAGCTGATTTCTCTCAAGTCTTACTTCCTTCATGGCCGCTTTGCCCCAACTTTAATCCCTGCTGCAAACCACCTGTGCCAGTGTTATGATACTGACATAATGCACCATCTGCAAAGAGTTTCAGATGGGGAAGACCATGATTCAAATTTAGCATCAGCCACTAACCTATAGGTGCCAAGGTTCTCTTCATCACCATCAGACCCTATATCTGAAAATGACAGCAGCAAAATAGTGGGCCTATTGAAAAATTACTAAAAAAATAATAATAAGGAGTATTCAAACACATTTTATAAATATCCTAAATCATTTACAAAATCCTAGACCTTCTATTTTGGACGTCTAAACAGCAGTCCTTGCCTCCACCCCAAACAAAATAAATAAAGGGAGGTTTAGGGTGAGTCTACACTGACCAGAATAGCTCAGGCTGCTCCTGGAGTATTCCAGTCCTGGAACTGCCCTCAGATTCCCTCTGTTACCTATGCACTTGGTAGCAACCTTGGGTGGCTGTCTGCACATGCATCCCCCTATGCCATCCAGTGCCACTGCCACTAGCACAAGTTGCTCCCTCTGAGGTCAAAAACAAGACAGCAAGTGTCAATCGGTGTCAATATTTCTGGAAAATCTAGAGCAAAAGGTCAGTCTTTTTAATATGATTTAAGGCAGGGGTGGCCTTGATTCACATCAAGAAGACAGTCCACAGGCAAATCAAGGCATTGGCCCTGCATTGTGAAGACAAGCTGTAGTGAGAGAAGGGGAAAACTGACTCATTTGGCCTATATAGGCATGCCCTTAGTCTCAGAAATGCTACAGGTTTAACTTATAAACATTGGGAAGTCCTGAATCAACCTAAAGTTTAACTAGACAATCTGAAGGAAAGGTAGGATGGAAATGCAACTGTTAAATGATAAGCAGTGGTATTATGTATGTTAAGTGTCTCAAACCCTCCACATATAAATGCTAAATATTACTGTCATTTCATCAAGGCAAGTAATATGAAATTTGTTGTCCAAAACTTCTCTTTGAATACCACTCACTCATATTATAGCACTTGCATGCTTTTGTGTGCCTTCAAGCCATTTCTGACCTATGGAAACCCTATAGCAAATCTTTCACAGGGGTTTCTTGGCAAGATTTGTTCAGAGGGGGTTTGCCTTTGCCTTGGATACTAGTTAGAAAATAGTACTCTCATAACATAACAATATTGCACCTGGCTCTGTAGGTTTTGAGGCATTCTTTTACTGGTTTTAAGATCCAGCCAACTGTAAATGTCATTTTATTGCTGCAAGACATAGAGTGTACAGACTGCCAGCTGGTGTGTCTGAAATCCTAGGAATGCTTTGGCCATTCCGACTATTGTGTGGTCACCTGCTATGAGAAATGATGTGTATGAGAGTGTAGTGATATATATTTAGCAACAACATCCACTTCCTTCACAGTATTTTAGACTTGGACATACTGAGCACAATCACAGCTTTCGGGTATATTTCCAATTGAACCTATACATTAGAGGCAACAAAGGTCATGAACTTCTCCACTACAGTATTGGGCAGGGGAGAGCTAATGTCAAATAGAACTTTCCTGTAGTGTCCAGATATATATATATATATATATATATATATATATATATATATATATATATTTGAACTTACTGTGTCCTATGAATTAAAAGCAACTGCAACAAACTCATCCATGTAAAATTGTAGTAAAAGTGTACTATGGCAAATTAGTGTTATTTTAAAGCACTTGGGAGGGGGCACTGCATAATAATGGACCTGTGGATGACTGATGTGTAGAAGGTAGACTTTGTATCTAGGAGAACTGGAGGATGGGGTGGGGATGGGAAAGATCAGAAACAGAGTGCCCAATATTGTATTAGTAATGCCATTGTAGAGATTTCTATTATGACCATATTTAAAATATTGTAAGTGGTTCAGGCTTGTCCTCCTCAATATATTTTCACAATAGAACAAAAAGGGGGCACAAAAGAATAACCAAAATGTTCAAGATGTGCTGGCATAACCCCCCTGCATGATAAGGTGATAATCTTTACAATTCTTGTTCACCTTCTTAAAAAGTCAAGAAATGAGGCAGGGCAGACATTTGTGCATCATTTGTGCATTGTATGGAGAAAGTAGATGGACAGGGAGTTTTTTCTCCCTGTCTCATAAAAGTAGAGCCCAAGGTCATCCAAAGAAGCTGAACGGCAGGAGATTTAGGATCCTTGCTGAAGTAGAAAATATGATGTGGTGGTATTTTCCTTTCCCAAATTGCCCCACTTCTCTTATAACACAGGGATGCCTCTAATCTTCATACTCAAAGATGCCGCCTTCATATGAGAAGAAAGTGTGCACTGTTTACCAGCAGGAGGTTGCAGCATGCAACATCTAAGAGACCAACAAACAGAAACTCCAAAGACAAGCAACGTAACATTGTGTTCTCCAATTCTTCATATTCTTCCTACAGTGAAAGCTTGAGGCTCTTCGTCTTGCAGGTAGAATCAACCATCAGACTCCTTATATGTATGGTAACCCTGCAGTTGGTCGTTTTTGTCTATGCATACAATCCTGCAGGTACTGTAGAGAGAACAAGACCTTCTATGGAGTAAAGAGGGAAACAAGTAGCTATAACAAGCCTAAAATCTGTCAGCTAAAAACTCTCAATAGGAAAGAGTAAAAAGAATGAAAAGAGAAAGATACAGACAAAGAAAGAGGCCAGCAGATGGAGAGACACTCTTATATGGAAATGTTGCATACACAAAGTACTAGTGTGCTTTGAAATTGTTGCTCAAGTGAAAGGGAATGCATTTGAAGGACATTTGCAACTGAATATTGTGAATCTGTGAATCTCCGGAATGTTCATACTCTTCATACAGATGTGGAATTGTCCTGCTCTTGAAACCTATCTACATAGCAGAATCCGTTCTGAATACAATATCACAATTTTATGATTTTTATTTTACTCCATAGAAAAGTGGGGGAATGCTTTCATCAGGGGGATGGAAAATAGAAATTCTATGACATTTCTGTGTCTTATGGCTGGCTTTCCCTTGGTGTTTACCCAATCACCATGCTGTTCTTCTTTTTATTTTACTTTTTAAAAAATCTTTGAGACATTCTCTGTTGAATTTTCCTGTGTTTTTTGAAATGTTCATGGGAAGATATTACATAATGAGATCCTTTTGTGGGTATTACAAGAATGGTGGGCAGGCAGGGAGATTATCTCAGAGTGATGAAGCACAGCACCATCCTGTTTTCATTTAAAGTTCTTTGTTTAACTCCACCTCATCTCTTCCATATTGGGAGAGTGAAAGGGAAGGCTGGTGTTACTTCAGTGGTGAAACATTTTGGGGTTTAGACCATCTAGATACACTTTAGGCCATTTAAATGCAGACTTAAATGAGCATACTCTGAGGAAACGGTGCAGCATTTTGCTGCACAGACGCTTTTAAAGTTCAGATTAAAATTTGGAGTGCTGCCCTCACTGACACAAAACCCATCGTTTTCCACTGAGGCCAGTTTCAACCATAAATGGTTGAAAAAGATCAGTATATTGGCACAGCACAAGTACATAGAGGTGTATAACTTCCTATCTGAAACCCTGGAGAATCACTTTTTAGTTAGTCTGTCATTACTAGTCTAGATGAACCAAAGTTCTGATTCAATACAAAGTTTTGAATTATTATTATTTTGCCTTTGGGTCCTATGTTTTTAATTGACTAAGCTTTGGAATTCTGTGGGTGCATCTGCACTGCAGAAATAATACAGTTTGATGTCACCTTAACTGCCATGGCCCATCCTACATAATCCTGGGGTTTGTAGTTTTGTGAGGCACCAACACTTTTTGGCAAAGAAAGCTAAAGACGTTGTATAGCGACACACCCCAGGATTCCATAGAATGGAGCTACAGCACTTAAAGTGGTGTCAAAGGCTATGATTTCTACAGTGTAGATGTACCCTGAGCCCAAATCCTCTTTCCCCTTGACTGACCAAGTCACATTAATGAAGTAATTACTTCCTCACTCCAGTCTATTATATGGTGATTATAACATCAACCCTGATATTGACCTTATAATTTTGGAAGATATTATAAGGATACCTGCTATTGCATGACATGTACAGTCCTCCCTCTGTTCTTGCTGTTTCCTGATTTGCATATCCCGCTTATGTGTGAAGGATGAACAGAGGGGGAATGAATCGGGCATGCACCCACACCATGCACCCATACATGCCAATGGAGCTTGAGTATAAGCAAAACTCAGTTTTTGCGGTGGGGTCTGGAATGGATCCCCTGTGAAAACGGACATTCTATTAATGGTGGGGTACAAACCGCTAGAAAGAGGCACGTCCCCGGATCCTCTCTTTGCTCCGCAGGAGCACCGCAGCAACCAAATTGCACAGCGCTCCTGCAGAGCAAAAAAGGAGCACCGGGAAGCGGCTCCTTTTTTGCGGTGCACTTCTGCACCCTAAAGCGCCAGTGACGCCACAGTGATGTCGCAACTGCGCCGCCCCATTTGGAGGTGGTGCAGCTGCGACGTCACCAGTACGCACCGTGTCTGGTGGGCACACTGCAGCTGCGGTGCCCTTGTCATGTGCGAGGGCTGCCAGATGGGTGGGCGCTCCACCCACCAGGTAGCCCTCGCACGTGACGAGGGCACCTCAAAGGCCCATCTGTTCTGAGCCAATGCCTCCCCCCTTACAATAATTTGGATAACAGAAAGTGTCCTGTGGGAAGCTAACTGATAAATAATTAAATATTTCTCAACATCACAAATAATAGAATTTTCTATAGAAATATAAATAGTTAAAGATTTCCCATAACTTGGAGCAAACATTGATGAGAGTGGAGATTGCAATCAAAAAATCAGAAGACTGGGAATGGGAAGGGCAACAATGAAAGAACTAGGCAAGATCCTAAAGAGCAACCGAGCACTAAAGTCAGAATTGTCCAATCCGTTGTATTCCCCATTGTTGCCAGCACTGATACCCCTCCTCCTTTGATATCAGAATTATAATAAAATACACTTAGTGGCCCTTTCATGACCCAGACATGGACACCATTATCAGAAAATGACTCAATACATAGGCTAGCAAAGGAGTTGCAGGAGGAACCCTGTTTTCCCAGACATGCTGAAGGAGGTGAGATAAGCCAGAGTTATAGGAAAATGGGCTGCCGCCAAGGAAAAAACATCTGCACTCCGGTGCGCTAATACTTCTTCCTTCAGAAATGCACACCCATTGCTCCCATTCACACCCCAGTGATAACACCTTGAAATACCGACTTCAAAATTACCCAAACCCATTTCAAAGACATTTCAGCCATCTTTTCAATGGCCTGACATCTGCCTCAAGGCATAGATTTACTATTAATTTGGGTGCCTTTCCTTTGAGTCTTTGTCTTAGTCCAGCAAGCAGGCAGAAATGCTAAGGGTTTGCCGATGGTGATCTCAATTGTTTATCACCCCAATTGCCATAGGAGCAATTGAGTCTTTATCCTTCCCGACCTTCCCTTGGATTGGAGCCGAGATCGGTGCAGGTGCAGTATTTCCATTAGTGATGCCTTACTCTGTTCCAGCTTAACACCTTGATTTCTCTAGTTCTTTTGTGAGTGCATGGTTGTGTGTTTAAGGTGTGTGTATTGATTTCCCCTTTTAAATAAAACACATTCACATGTAGAAATTTGTCACTGGAGTTGTGTACACTTTGGCACCCTGTAAAGCTGAGATTTACCTCCCAAGATAGTGTTGCCCTGGTCAAGTCATAGGCATAATAATTCACTACTGACAAGTGCTATACATGCCCTAAATCAAAATACCCCTAAACACAGCTTGGTGTTAGAGTGTCCTTTCAGTCACATCCGTATTTGGTAACATCATAACCATGTATAGATGTGAGAGCTGGACAGTGAAAAAAGCATATAGGAAGAAAATCAACTCATTCCAAAGGTGGTGCTGGAAAAAGTGTTGAGAATACCGTGGATGGCCAAAAACACAAACATAGGGGTCTCTGAACAGATGCTGAGGCTGTTGTACTTTGGCCACATCATGAGAAAGCAAGACTTATTCAAAAAGACAATCATGCTAGTAAAGGTAGAAGACAGTAGAAAGAAAACAAAATAAAATTGTATGCCAAGATTTCTCTGGCCACATGTTGTTTTATAGAATCAGACTAGACCCACAATTACTGTAATAAGTTGTGACAGCAAGCATCAAGGTACCTCCGGAAGGTTAACAAGCAAAGCATGAATATACAAACTTTTCATAATTGTTCGGCTCCCAAATATAATACAGTGGACCCTTGTTATACTCTGGCATTTGGTTCCAAGATCCCCCATGGATAACAAAATCCATGGATGCTCAAGTCCCATTAAATATAACGACATAGCAAAATGATGTCCCTTATAAAAAATGGAAAATCAAGGTTTGATATTTGAAATTTATACTTTTTTAAAAAAATTTCGAACTGTGGATGCTTGAATCTGTGTATAAGAAGGGCCGACTGTATCCTGAATTGTTTATTATAGAGATCTTAAGCCTTTACAAGATTTCTTTGAGGCTAGATACAGAATGCAACACACTTTGTGCTGCTCTACAAGGTTTAATTCATTGATTGAATCATTTCCATCAGCATTTTGCCCTGATAGGGAGAAATTTATTGCAGAATTTGGATTCTGTCAAGTACCCTCTCTTCTCCAGCCCTGATTGGTTCTGTTCCTGTGTCCACAGTGGAAGACTACCACTTATCTAGAGAGTATTTGCTCTTGAGTTTGTCTTCTGCTGTTTTCAGTTGATTCTCCAGTTTCTATGGTTACACATTATTACTCTTAATGAAACTTTTAATATAAACCTAACAAAAGGCAGACACTTTCTCACAGACAAGCTCTTCCACTTGAAAGCAAAATGTGAAGGACAAATAATGCGAAAATTATCCCTGCTCCTCTGTGTGGGTGTGAAGAAAGTTCTTTGAAAAGCTGAGGTGAAGTAATGTGTTGCCTTCCTTTCTTAAGGTAATAGGAGGATGTTCCTGTACTCTGATAAAATTAATTCCTCCATCATATTGCTCTTCTAGGATTTCCACCAAGGGAGTGCATGGAAGAATTGAACTGGCAAATATGTTGTTGTTAGCAACAAATGAGAACACATTTGTTTTATCTTCAAGTCAATTATTCAAGAATCATTGTTGTATCTGGGTGCATGAGTCCTGGCTACATATATTTTGGTGGTGTCCCCTAGTTTTAGAAGAACTGAGATAAAACTGGAAGGTAAGGGGGTAGGACTGATGAATTTGTTTAAGAGTCCCCTTACTTTTTCCTGGTATGAAATCATTGGTATGGTATCTATTCACTGTTTCATTCAGATTATACAACAGATTATAGTCACTTACCTCCATAAGCACTCAAGATGTGACTTATTAATTTCATGTACCTTTCACCTTGAAAAGATTTCAGAGCCACTAGTTTGTTAGGTCAGGGTGGGCATACATTATACATGCAAAGAAGTTCCATGCGTATACAGTGTAGTGATTCTCTCTCTCTCCAGAGTGGTATTTCATATCTCAAAGAAAACTACTACAATTTCTGCCTTCCTTTACCATTGCCTAGGCCAGGGGTGGACAATTCAAAGCCGTCTTGGCCTGTGACTTCTACTACTTGTAGTCAACCTTGAAAAGAAGTGAGCAACTTGTGAGTTAGAGATGGTTTGGGACTGTCGCTCTCATAATTCTTGACCACTGTCTGTGCTGGCTAGAACTATTGTGAAGTGTAGACTAAAAATAATGTTGGGTCATAATTGTCCGTTCGTGGCGCAAACCATGATGAGAGAAGATTGATTTTTCAAGCCAATAGCATTAGGAAAGACTTGAGTTTCCAACTCCTGATCTAGATGGCTACTTTGATTAACTATGGAGATGTTTTTAAGCCAGAGAAACCAGTATAGTCATAATATGGCTTCTCCAAAGGAGACAGAAACATTACAATCAATTGGAATTGTGATTCTTTTATGTCCAGGAAATAATACTTTCAGACACATTTTTTAACAAGCTCATCAAATGACTATGCCTTTCACTTTATACAAACAACCAAGATATAAAATAAGTTTCATGGATGCTGAATACCACCAAAGACAGAGAATTCAGTCTGAATGGTGAATTATCTTTCTGGTGCTATTTGCTCAACAGAGCTAAGAGCTAAGAACAGGGAAATTATAGCAAATATGAAAGGGGGAAAGGGTCACTATAAAAATGATTCAGTTAAGCCACTGTGACTCCTTAATCCACATGAAAGATTAAGTTGTCATATGTGATAGAATATAAAATACTGAGGAAGGTGGCTTTTCTCGAGGTCAAGAGGGAGAGGGAAATCCACAAGCAGAGATGGAAAGAGTCACATATAGTCAATAAGCTTGGTGATGAACCGTCAGGTATTACTTTTGGAAGAACTTAATCAGAGGTATTAGACAAGTCAATAATAGAAGACACATTAGAAGGACTGGGTTCTGCTCAAGTGGGGAGACTTTAAGACTGACTTTTCTGTTATATTACTTTTATTCTGTATTGAGTACATAACCTGTAGTCAGTACAGAAATTAACCTGAAGGGCACCTTTTGACTTAAACTGAAGACTGAAGGTTGCCCTCTGGTAACACAAAGCTTTTTGTGTGCCATTCTCAAAAGCCCCAAATGGTGACATCGAAATACAACATTATCATTTTCATGTAGTGAATAAGTCATATATGCTGCTATCTGAAGGGAATGAGATAAGAAATAATGTACAGCAAAGTTTGAGGGGTAAAAAATAAATAGGATAAAAGCATGATGAGATGCACACACAGAAACACAATCTTAAAGGTTATATGAAAGCCCACTTGTGTAAAGCTGGACTGAGTTTCTGTGAAATTAATCTGATTTTCATATTGACATTTGCATATGTGATGGAAAGAACCTTTGGTCAAACATCTATGCAAATTAGCCCATATTCTAAAGTAGAAGTGAGCAACATAAGACCTAATGCTCTTGGAAAGTGAGGACATTATCATGATATTTTTGAGCTATTCCATATTTGGTTCAACCCCTGCTGACTGGAACTAGTCATATAATGAGAAAACATGACTAATGAAGGCATTTTCAGTCATTAAACTTGTAACCCTCAGGCAAAGGAAGCATAACTCCTTGATGAATCACTTGGTTGAAGAAATATGAACAATGGCAACCATAGGGTGGTCAGTATAAATTAGAGTAGTGCAAATGGTGGGGCAGAGAGATAGCGAGACATAAATCTGTGGCTTTACTTTATCTTAAAGTGGGGTGTGAGTGGCAAGTGTATGTGAGGTGAAAGGAAAGAAGGGGGAATAGAGATTCCTTGTATCCCGAGTGATATAACTCACCCCTTGGAGGACTCATATGATGATAATCAGGGTATGTTTAGACTGGAGAAGAGCCAGTTAAGAGGTGATATGATAGCCCTTTTAAAGTATTTGAAGAACACAGAACAATGGATGCAAGCTCCAGGAACAGAGATTCCACCTCAACACTGGGAGGAACTTTCTGACAGTAGGAGCTATTCAACAGTGGAACACACTCCCTCACAGCATGGTGGGGTCTCCTTCCTTGGAGGTCTTTAAGCAGAGGCTGTATATCTATCTGTCAGGGATGCTTCGCTTGTGATTTCCTGCATGGCAGGGAGTTGGACTGGATGGCCCTTGTGGCCTCTTCCAAACCTACAATTCTATGATTCTATGATTCTATTATTTTTGCATTTTAAAATATGTACATAGAAAGCAAAGAGAGATTTATTTGAAATCCTTCAGAAAGTTTCATTTTAACCATAAGTTCAAATAATTACCCACCCACTCCTAGTACAAGTGACAAATGGGCAAATGAGAGCACCAAAAGACAGAAGGGTAAAATTGTCATCACCCTCACTGTGCAAGTGGAGTATGCAATTATATGATACAACACATACAGATTTGATGTATTCCTCCCATCATTAAAGTTAATGGAGCAGAGAGTAAAGTCCAAGGCTAGGTCTAGTAACATCTGTTAACTCTACTTTTGAGTCAGTCTGCACATTAGCCATGAAAAACACAGAACTGTGATGGTCTCAAAGAAAGAAATGGATAAAATAGGCATGGTGATGTGTATTGTCATAAAATAAAAATGGCAAAGGAGGAGTCCACCGTGAAGAAGCGCATGCTGGAAGGGAAGAAAATGGCCATCAGTCAATCTTCAATGGAACTGTGATTTTCTGTAATAAGAGAAAACAATTTTATTCTGTCAGGTGAATTGTGGAATTTGGTAGAATCTGCAGATAAATGTTTCTGCTAATATAGGCCATCTGGACCGCTTACTTCTCTATAACTAGCACAGGTATCACATTTTTAATACATCCATTGCTGTAATGACACATCCTCACAGATGACAATAGAAACACTTAGGCCATGTTCAGACTGGTCTGAAAGGTTGGCTCAGGGAGGTGGAGTTGGAGTGTCACAGTCACATACAACACAGCGCTGAAAGAGTACCATATAGCTGTGGCAATGTGGCTATGGCACCCTTTCCAGGGTTCAAAAAGGAGCCGCTTTTTGCGGCTCCTTTTTGCACTCTGGAAAGTCCAGATTGGGGCAGTAGCATGAGGTTGCTGCAGCCCCGATCTAGCTGAAGAAGAGGTGGCTGGAGGCCACCCCTTTGGGGCTGTCTGAATAGCCCCTCTGTATCCCTACAACACTCCAATTATCAAATCACTGTCTGAGTGCATATATACATTCATAACATTGTATGCTGAGAATGATTGTTGTTTATCTGTGGAATATGTTCACACTGTAACCTGCTTGACACCAGCTTCTGAAGCAGATTCCTATCTCCTTCACAACTCAATGAATGTTTATAGTTTTGGATATACTCACTGTATAAGACTACCCCTCTTCCAATGCACACCAAATAAAAATTTAAAAAAAACATGAGATTTGATTTCAATATGGTAATTTTAATTCAAATGAAATGCAGGTACTTAGCAGGAAACCTTGTTGTATACAAAGCCTGCTTGGATTGGTCAGCTCTCCCTGTCTGCCCAGCCCTCCCTGCCTTCAAGACTATCAAAGCAGTAGCTGCTTTCATACGATCATCGTATATGGTGGGGATGCGGCAGCGACCGTTTTTGAGCTCCCCCCATCATATGCGGCAACCACAGATTCTCCAGTCCAGCTCGGAAGTTTCAGCATCTGCCCTATAATATGACACTCGGCGTATAAGACGACCCCTGACTTTTGAGAAGATTTTCCTGGGTTAAAAAGTAGTCTTATGTGCCAGAAAATACAGTACTTACAGTTGTCATCCAAGGCTCAAATCATAGTCAGTTGCATTATCATTCCATTGTTTGAAAGTAACTTTTACTTTCCTGTTTCTCAAAAACATCCTGGCTGTGAGATAGGAGCATTTAGCACTGGGGATTCTTTTCCAGCTTACATCTTTTAAAATTTTCATATTTACCATCTATATTCCTCCACTCAGCTCCAAAGCCTCAATTGAGAATACTTGGCTCAAATTAAGAAATATAATATCTCCTTTGATTATTAAATATTCTGAACCTTATTTTTATATTTTGGGCTACCTAAATACTGGATGTGGCCAAAGTGATGGGGCCCGAGAACCTAGATTACCAGTTCTCACTGAGCTAAGAGATAATAGGTTCTTCCCATCTTGTCAATCCAAGGATAAGACTTCAAATTCTGCAGGTTTCCATTTAGCACAACTAATTTGCAACTTAGCCCTATTTCTTTTAAATTGCACCTTACAGTCTGACCTTCCCAATGAATTCACATTTATCAGTCATTGTGGAATCAGCATAACTGATTATTGTCTGATTTTCAGCAATGCAGCTCATTTGTTGTTAGCTGCCCTCGAGTTGGTTCTGACTCATGACGACCCTCTGGATGAAACATCTCTAAGAATCCCTATCTTCTACTGCCATGGCCAGATCCTGCAAGCCCTTGCCCATAACCCCCCCCCCCCCCATTGAGTCTATCCACCTGGTTTGTGGTCTTTCTCTCTTTCTTCTACCCACTACCCACTACCTTTCCTAGCTTTATTGTTTTTTCTAGTGATCCATGCCTTCTCATTATGTGGCCAAAGTATGATAGTCTCAAATTGATCATCTTTGTCTCCTCATCTGTCTATTCTTCCCCGCCTGTCTTTCTGCCTATTTTTTGTTTAATGTTGTTAATTTTTTTAATGTTTTTATACTATTACTGTTTAATTCTGTTTTAGTACTGGGAATGGGGAGAGGGGTAGGTCTAGGGTTTGATTTTTTTTAACTCTATTGTAATTTGATGTATTTTACTGTTGTAACCCGCCTGGATTTTTCATGATTGGGCGGGCTAGAAATAGATTATTATTATTATTATTATTATTATTATTATTATTATCATCATCATCATCATCATCATCATCATCATCATCATCATCATCATCATCATCATCATCATCTTTGCTTCCAAGGAGAGCCCTGGTCTGGCCTGTTCAAGAACCCATTTGTTTTTCTTCTTGGCTGTCCATGGTATCCTAAGTACTCTTCTCCAGCACCACATTTCAAATGAGTTGAAATAAGTTATTAACTGTTTCAATTCCTGAATGTCTTCTGCTAATAATGTGGTGTCATCTGCATATCTTAGGTTGTTAATACTGCTTCCTCCTATCTTAACTCCTGCCATTTCTAATTCTAATTCTGCTTTTCTTATGATGTTTTCAGCATGCAAGTTAAACAAGTAGGGCAGTGATGGTGAACCTTTTCAAGGCCGAGTGCCCAAACTGCAACCCAGACCCCACTTATTTATTGCAAAGTGCCACGTCCCTCTGGCTTTCTAGTAAGAAACTCCAGCAAACTCTGTGCTAGGGTGACAGCATGTGTGCCCACAGAGAGGGCTCTGAGTGCCACCTGTGGCATGCGTGCCATAGGTTCGCCATCACTGAAGTAGGGTGATAGGATGCAGCCTTGCCTGACCCCTTTGACTACTGGGAACCACTTAGCTTCTTTGAATTCTTTTCTGAGGGTGGCCTTTTGTCCTTGGTACAGATTCCTCATTAGGAATATCAGCTGTAGTGGTACCCCCATGTCTTTGATTGTGTTCCTTAGCTTTTCGTGATCTATACAATCAAATGCTTTGCTGTAGTCTATGAAACACATGCTGATTTTTTAATTTTTTAAAATTCTTTGGTGTGCTCCATTACCTATCATATGTTTGCAATGTGGTTCCTCATGCTCCTTCCTTTTCTGAATCATGCTTGCACCTCTAGGATTTCTCTCTCCATGTATGGCTAGAATCTATGCTGCAGAATTTTGAAAATTAGTTTGCTTGCATGTGAGATTAGTGCTATTGTCCTATAGTTGCCACAGTCTTTTGTATCTCCTTTCTTGTGAATTGGTATGTCTATCGAGCATTTCCAGTCTGTTGGGCACCACTTTGTTTTCTATATTTGTTGGCATATTTCAATTAGTACTGAAGTTGTATCAGTCTGTAGGCACTGTAGCAGTTCAATTGGGATACCATCTGTTTCTGGTGATTTATTTTTTCCCATTTCCTTTATTGCAGATTCCACTTCACTTCTTAGAATCTGGGGTTCGTCTTCATATGGCTCCTCACTGCAAATCCCTCATCTCTTTGGTATAACTCTCTTGTGTATTGCTTCCAGTGTCTTTTTATTTCTTCTTGTTCTTGTATTATGTTCTTTTTTTCTCCATAGAGCATCCCTGCACTCATTTTGAACTTGGCTTTAATTTCTCAGATTTTTTGATAGAAGTCTCCCGTCCTTTTTTGTTGTTGTCTTCTATTTCTCTACAGTGATCATTGTAGCATTTCTCCTTATCCATGTGTGTCAAACATTGGATAGTTTTGTTCACACTTCTGGCTTTGTTCCTATCTCTCTTTGCTTTTGCTTTTCTTCTTTCTTTTATTTCATGAAGTGTTTCATATGCCATCCATTGTTTCTTATCTTTCTTTATGGCCACTGTTGTTTTTTCTTGCATTCATCCTTAATTATGTCTTTAACTTCTGTACACAGTTCTTCAGGGTCCTGGTCAGTTATACTCGATAGTTCAAATCTATTTCTTACATTGTCCTTGAATTCATCTGAAATATTACTCAGGTATTATTTTGATACAATGATGTTTTTGCTTGTTTTTTTCATTTTATCTCTGATTTTTGTTATGAACAGTTCATGGTCTGGGTCACAATCAGCTCCTGGTCTGGTTTTAGACACTAGGACAGAGTTTCTCCATTCCAAGTATACAGTCTATCTGTCTATTTGCAATAAATAGATTATTGGCCTATTGGCCTCACAGAATTCTATCAGATGCTCTCTTGCTTTATTTCTTGTTCCTAATCCAAATCTTCCTACTGTTTTTGATTCTTCTTTGTTGCCAACTTTAGCATTCAAGTATCCAAGAATAAGTCTGGAATCTTGTGATGGTATGTTGTCAATTTCTTCTTGAACTGCATAATAGAATCTCTCAATTCCCTCTTCATCTGCATCTGTGGTTGATGCATATACTTGGATTATTGTGATGTTTATAGATTTATTCTGAAGTCTTATTGATAATATATGATCTGATTTTGAGTTGTATCCTATGAGTGCTCCAGGTATATCTTTCTTTAGTATGAAAGCCACCCCATTTCTTGTTTTTCATTTCCTGAATGGATTACTGTATAGTTGTCTGAGTCGAAGTGACCCATTCTTGTTCATTTTAACTCACTCACTCCTAGTATTGTTATAGTCATGCATTCCATTTCCTTCTTTACTATGTCAAGTTTTCATGCTTCTCATGTTCCATGTTCCAATTATATGTGTAATGTTACTTCTAAGTATGCTCATTTTATTGGACATGTTTTCTGTCCGGCATTGCCCTCTCTAGTTGTTGGTTTTTGAGCTGTCTCCACTAAAGGGTTTTCTTGATGATATGGTATTGCAAGGAGGGACACCTTTTGCCTCCTTTTGTGCTGACAAGTATCAGCTATGGTGACACTACTGTCAGAGTTGACTTCAATATCACCCACCAGTACTGCTGCAGTCTATTAGCTGCTCCTATATTTTATGCCTGTTATTCCCTTCTTCCCTCCCTCAATTCTCTTTTCTCTTCCCTTTTTACACTCCTAGATGTTTTCACCACCCTCCCCTCCTCCTCCCCACCTCCAGCTTTGTCCCCATCAGCAGCATCAGTGGCCTTCTGGTCTTCTTGTTGGGGAAGGCCTTGGTGTTCCTGGGCTGCAGCATTGAAACCTCCCTCTTTGTTCATCACCCTTCTGTTCTGAGGGGAAGAGGTACCTGATGTACCTGGTCTTCCAAGCCTGCTTCTTTGTCCCTCTGGATGGCAGCCCCCTTGTATGCAGCTCATACAATTTCACAATTTCTAGTGATTCCTATAACTGAAAGTGACCATCTGCCATAGGTTCTCATTAAGTTGTTAAATCATGTTTAATTATGTGATGGGGGGGGGGGAGATTATCATGTTCCTGCACACTTTTCCCTATTCTTATCCCATCCTTAGAGAGTAATGGACCCATCATTTGGTATTAATGGAAACTCCTGTTAATACCAATTGATGGGCCTATTATTATTTACAGATGGGAGAAGAACTGGATAACCCAATCATGCAATTAATACAGTTTAATGATTTAACGATGGGAGAAGTACACTTCCCTCCTCTGTGTGATAATCTCCACTGTTATTCTTGCTTTTGGTTTCTTTTTGTCATTTGATTTTTCAAGAAGCAGGAATAAAAGGCCATTACTACTTGGAACTGATCTCAAGGTCACAGTCCCATAGCACCATGTCTAATATGTGTGGAGACCTTGTCAGCATGGCACATTGATGCTGTTCTGGTGACTTTTTCTGCATTATGGAAGTGACAAATTGTATAAGCAAAGGAGATGGCTTTCTTTGTAATAGACAGGAACAGATGAGAGAAATGAAGGAAGGTGCTTGAATAGAAAGGCTTGAGAGCAAGGCCAAAAAGAACCAGGACATGATTTCAAAGATGAACCCCAGAAGACTAACATTTGCGTTCCAAGTCTGCCAGTCATCGTCTGCTGTTACCCTGTGAATGGAGATAAACCCAGCTCAGGAAAGAAAAGCAAAATAAAAATTCAGCCATTTAATCTTCTTAGGCTGATTATTGCAAGCTGTGATAATTCTCTCCACTATGTGCTTTTAGTACTTTCATATGACAAGGCTTAGGCAGTGCTTCCTATTTTACTTCAAATAAATGCTGACACTTGTAAAGCTTGGTTTTTGATTGGCACTGCAGTTTGCATTTTCCCTTTTACAACAGACAATTTTTAAAAATGATTGGGTGGATATTATGGGCAAGATCCATCTTCTCTAGTCTCATGTTATAGCTATAGTCTTTAATGAAACAATGACAACAAAAATGCTGTGCATTGGGGTCATACTTTAAGACAGTTCAGAAGACAAACTCCTTCTTTCCTGCTTACTTTAAGGTTTTAAAATAATTTTATTGGGATTTTAAGGGATTTGCTGCTGACATGCATTGGCTGAGATATGAGATGGTCAAACAAAGCATAGGATTTCTCCATGTATGCATCAGCTGTGGTTCCCCTATCACCAGCCTAGGACTCAGTGTGTCGCTTCAGTAACCCCTTCCCATCAGCTATTCTATAGTTAGTGGAGAGTGGGAGAAAGCTTGGAGAAGTGTCTGGCCAAGAACACTTCTTCAACCTCCAACCTTTGGGGGGGGGGTCATGATTTGAATGTGTCTATTTTCCATGACAGTGAAGAATCAGGTACAGTCAGCCCTTCTTATACACATATTTTTTTATACACGGACTCAAGCATCCACAGTTTGAAAATGTTCAAAAAGTATAAATTTGCCTTGATTTCCCATTGTTTATAAGGGACACTATTTTGCTATGTCATTATAATTAATGGGACTTGAGCATACATGGATTTTCTTATACACAAGGGATCTTGGAACCAAACCAGTGAATAACAAGGGTCCAATGTATTATGTAAGCCCCAGGTTCTAAACTTGTTGCCAGTTATCTTGTAGATCTTGTCCTTTTGTCTGGTTGATAGAATTTGCCTATAACTAAAACAGAAATGGGTGCTATATTTCATATCCTTGAACATCCAGAAGTGTAAAAGTGGTTTAGGACCTTCTGTTAAATGACTTAGATATGGCAATCACAAATAAATGAAGACAGGAGAAAGAAAGGAATCAGTTAAATCAAACAAATCTGGCAGAAATGGTTTAGAGGTTAACTTAATCTTTCTAAAGACGATATGAAAAATCTGTCAACAATTGAAAAAAAATATGGTTTCTTTGGATGTCCCAAACATTTTCAAAAGCAGTCTCATTAACTTCCATTTCCTTTAAAGTTTTATGATAACTCATTAGCAGCATAATACAAAATACAATGAACATCAGAGAAAAAAACATGATTCTGGTACAGGATATCAGACTTTGTCATCCTATTTTGTTATCATGGAGACAATTTGTGTGTATATATATATGTGTGTGTGTGTGTGTGTGTGTCACATGTACAAAACATCTGTTGAAAAGAAGAATCTATTCTTTTTGAAGGATAAACCAATAATTTTCTAATAAACAAAACAATCTGAAAATGTGCCTAAATGGTCCGTTTGACATTTCAATCATTTTAAATTTTTTATTTTATTTTATTTTATTTTGTTTGATTTTAGAAACTAAATAAAATTGACTCAGTAAAACAGCAAGTGTTAAAGAGGAACTACCACCAGTTCTTGTTCTGCAACCTAACCCAAGGGAATGTCACAAAATGTGTACTTTTAGGCACCAGAAAGTTATGTGGAAACTAAGGGATTAGAAATATGCATAGAAATTATTGATTAGCAATATGTGGTTAGCAATGTCCAGATTGGGCCAAAACGTCTGTGCTGACCTGGTTAAGAGAGCAGTGTGCTCCAAACCTCATCTATTTAGATCCCCAGTCTGAATGTATCATGCTTAAGAGTGAAGGTTTGAATCTGTGAGTACCCAAACACATTAGTGCTGAATGTGGGTTGACACTTTTTGTGTCAATTATTTCCTGACCTATCAAATTTGCATCTGTGGAAACTAAACGGGGTGATCAAACTTCCAAAATCCTACCTGGCTAACAAATTAGGAAGTGAAAATGAAATTAGATACCTTTGAGACAGTGCATACAAAAAGTGTGTGTGTATGTGTGTGTTGTCATACTTTGGCCACATCATGACAAGGCACAACTCATTAGAAAAGACAATGACACTGAGGAAGGTAAAGGGCAGACGAAAGAGAGGAAGACCACATACCAGATGGATAGACTCAATCAGTAAGACTGTGGGCCTGAGCCTGTAGGACCTGAGGGAGGTGGTGAAAAACAGGGGCGCTTGAAGAAGTCTCATGCACAAGGCTGCCATGAGTCAGGGTCAACTCAGAGACAGCTAACAACAACAACAACAACAACAACAACACACACATACACACAATGCTTTGTTTTATTGTTTTATTGAGAAAATACTTGAAAAAGAGTACTTTTGAAAAGGCACACAAAGATGTGTATATGTTTTTAAAATGAATAAAATGCCTATATATTTTTAAAAATATGCATGAGCCAGCATGATGGACTCTGGAGACCAGAGTTTGATTCCCTGCTTGGTCATGGAAACCCTTGGATGAGTCACATACTCTCAGATACCCCCCTCCCAAAGTCCTGTGATATAGGATAGCACAACTCAGTCATGAAAACACACTGGGTATTACACTTGGGCAAGTTACACTTTCTCAGCCTCAGGGATGACAATAGCTAACCCCATCTGTAGAAATTTCCCAAGAAAATCCTATGACTTTGGGCCGCCATAAACCAGGAACAACGTGAAGGCAAACAACACACACAGGAGAGTCGTGGGGTTGCCATAAGGTGGAAATGACTTGGAGGCACACAACAACAACAATTTCATGTAGCCCCCCCCCCCCCCCCCCAAAAAAAGGTAATCTGATGCAAAAATTAAACAGAACAAATATAGCAGCACATACATCTGAGCAAAACTGAGCTTGTCAGGTTTAACTTTCCTTAAATTTTACCCTTCCCCTTGATTCAAAATCCAAGACAGTCTGGACAATACAAAACAATGTAACAAGTGGAAATTACTTAACAGCTTTATTTTTGATGAAGCATATGTGCCATTTTTTTCCTCACAATACAATTAAATGACAATAGTCTCTGTAATCAGAAAGGCTCCATTGACTCTCAATAATTCTTCATTACAATGTTCCCAATAAACCATTATCTCTACATTGTGTGCTTGATTACAAATCTTTTAAAAAACTTCTTTTGAATCCATAACTTGGGATTAATGCAACACCTTCTGTTGTTCTCATACATTTGCTATTAACCTGAAAGTTCATACATGTCTTATCAACACTTGTCTATGGTGTTCTCTCCAGAAAGGCAAATTGGCTGCATCAGGCTAAAACAACCCCCAAATATGGAGATTTTCGGTAATAAGTATTTTAATTGGTTGATTCTTTCAACAATTCAACAGTGATATTTTTTTCAGGTCCAGTTCAGTCACTCTGGTTAGACTTGGCACTCCACTTGATGTAACACAAATAAAATGTATGATTAACATACACCCTGATATATTTTCTCTTTTATAGTTCCATGAGTTAGAACCCATTTCTCCCTACTGCCCTGCCGTAGTAACAATGGAGACATGAAACTTGAACATTTAACTGGTGTATTCATAAGGGAACTTTAATAAACACAACAGTGTTGCAGTTAACCCTCTGTATCCATGGATTCTGCATCGACGGATTCCACCATCAATGTCTTGTAAAGATTATTTTAAAAATTTAGAAAAAGCAACCGTGAGTTTGTCATTTTATATAAATGGCACCATTTTACAATGCCTTTGTATATAATGGGACTTGAGCATCCACAGATTTTGGTATCCATGAAGGGTCCTGGAAACAAATCCCAATGGCTACCAAGGGCCCACTGTATAAGTGAAAAAAAGAAAATACATAAACTTCAAACTAGAAGGATTTCACTCTCATAGTTGTCTAGCAAATAGAATGTTAAAGTGTGTATGCGTATGTAAGTGTATCTAGTCACTCAGGGTTTGAAATCATGTAGAGAACCTCATCAAAAAAATCACTCTCAGAAAATTATGAAGCAGAGATGACAAAGGAGAGAACAGATTAGAGCACTAACATGCTGCATTAACCTGTGGATAAGGCTAGACTAGGGATGCAAAGAGTACTTTTTTCATGCTGAGAAATGGTGGCTCAACACAACCAATGTCTTGTATAAAATTCTTTCTTTCTTTCTTTCTTTCTTTCTTTGTTTATTTATTTATTTATTTATTTATTACTATTATTTCTTGAACCAAAAGAAAATTGCTTCCTTTATTCTCACCTCTACCATGATACCTATTAAACAGTGGAAACAAACCAGGGTATAGCTCATGTTTTGCCACTCAAACTGGAGCTGATGCAAATAAATCATATCTATGTCATGAATTCCATTCATAACTTTGCATAATTTCCTCCACCTGTATGGAACATGGAATCAGGTAGAGGAAGCCTTTATAGCCCTACTAGGTCAAGAAATGCCAATGGGCTACTAGACTAAGCAATCTGGAGCTATGAAGAACCCCATAAAACAAGGAAGCATTTAAAATGCAGATGCCTGGAGAAATGCCTGCAAAATGCTGGAAAAAGAAATGTGCAAACCATACAAGCTATCATAACTCCAGAGTGGATAAACATGGGGAAAAAGATTTGTAAATGGTTTTCCCTGAAGACACTGGCCCATATCCACTGGTGCAAATTATGTTGCACTTATAGCTTCACACTATGTGTGGAAAGGGAAAGGATCAAATAAAATTTCCAGATGTATAATTGGTTGCACAACTAGTCTCAGGCCTGGTTGAAGAATCAGTTTGGCAACCGGTTGTGGGTAGACAGACAAGTGTAGGGACTGTTGGAATAAAAGCACTACCATTTGTACAAAGGAAAGCAACAACAGAACTCTGTTTGCACTCTGTTTTCTTCCATCAACATTATGTAGGATTTGGGTCATTGGCACATTGTACAATGAGCTTATTGATTAAATGCAATACCTAAGCTCACAGTGGAACTAAAAAGTGGCAGCAATACATATATATTGCTATAGTGTAAACATACAGTGTAAATATATATCATCTAAAAAGTTCACTGGAAACTCAAAGGAGGGGAAAACAGAGGTTTGATAAAGGAACAGGAAAGTCTGATTTTTTTTTAATGCTTTTACCATCAGCCACATGAAAAACTTTCCCCTTTTTTCTCCAACCTGAAAAGGCTTTAACAGATATTTCAGATAGGTATTTTAGCTTATCTATGAAAAAAAAAATCCTAAACTAATTTATGAAAAATAAATCAAGAAAAGAAGTTATTCTCAACCCCTAACCTTATCCATTTCATCCACTAGTATCTTCATCTTCATTAACTTCAAATTTCTCTAAACATTAAACTAAATGAGGTATTGCATTATCAAGAAGTTGTTAAGATTAATTTTCAGGAAAATGTAGTTCTAAGTGAGGGTTCTTAGTGAGTAAAAATACAATCTGTCTATGGCAGTAAAGCTTCAGCCACAGTAAAACACTTGATTAACAAAAGAGAAGAAATGAGGCCATTTGATCATTTAAACTGCAAGTGCTTCTTTATTTCCAGCTATATTTTAAATCTTTCAAAGGCTCTGAAAATATTTAAAACTGAAATCTTTTTCACCCTGCTACACACAGATGTGGAGGGATGGTAAGACAAGAAAATAACCCACACAGTTATTATCAGGAAAATGCCCTTTGTTTTTTACTCCTTTAAATCTGATGTGTCACGTTTTTGGTACATGATAAAGGTTGGAAGCTATATAACAGTATGGGGAACATAATGACTTTCCAGGTATTTTGGGCAATCCTATCAGCCCTAGCCAAAATATCCAGTAGTGAAGGATGATGGGAATTACAGTCTAACATTCAGAAGTTTTTCTGTGTTCTGTTCTGACAGTGGCCTCTTGTCCTGAATACAGATTCCTCATCAGGACTATCAGATGTATTGGCACTTCTATGTCTTTCAGTACGTTCCACAACCTTTCATGATCTATGTAGTCAAAAGCTTTGCTATAGTCTATAAAGCACATGTATGGTTGGAATCTATGTTGCAGAATTTTGAGCATGATTTTGCTTGTGTGGGAGATTAGTGCTACAGTTCTATAGTTGCTGCAGTCCTTTGGGTCTCCTTTTTTGTGGATGGGGATGTGTATCAATCATTTCCGATCTGTTGGCCATCATTTTGTTTTTCATATCTGTTGACATATGTTGGTTATCACTAGAGTTGACTCTGTCAAAGTGGATTGTAGCAGTTCAATTGGAATATTGTCTGTTTTTGGTGATTTATGTTTTGCCATTTCTCTTATTGCAGCTTCTACACCACTTTTTAGAATCTGGGGTTCATCCTCATATGGCTCTTAATCCCATTTGCCCTTCATTTTGTCATCTCTTTTATATACCTCTTCTGTGTATTACATTCAATATATTTTTATTCCTTCCTGATCTTACTTTGAATCTTATTCTTGTATTGGCTTTCTCCCTCCCTTTTCTTTGGATGATGTCATAAGGGTCTAGGGAGTACGTTTTATGTTTTCTCTTTTTATAAATGAATACAGAAGGGTTTCTTTGTAGGGAGGAAAGATACTTTGGCTGAAAACAGATGGCCCTAAAGGGGTGGCATCACACTGCCCTTTTGTTAACTGGATCAGGCTGTGGCAACCATGTGCCACAGCCCTGATCTGACCTTTTCCTAGTGCCAAAAGGAGTGACAGAAAGCTCCTCCTTTTTGTGCCAGGGAGAGGGCATCCCTTTTGCCACCATCACTGCTCCTATCCACTCCTGCGGTGTGTGGTGTCTGGTTGCTTCACCACAGGAGTGTTCCCATGCATCCTGCCATCTGGTTCAGTGGGCAGCATGAGGCCAGATTGGGGACAGAGTCAGAACATGTTACTCTTATTGCCAGTCTGTTTTGCCCCTTTCAGATGGTCTGAAATTCTGTGCCTCCTACAGCACTAGACATATTAGATTATACAATTGCCATTTTTAACAAACAATCTCAGATATTGATTCAATATTTAAATATTGATTTCAATATGCAAAACTTGGAGTATGTGATTATAACTCCTTTTCTTCAGAGTGTCATAACAGTCAGATGCCAACTGAAACATATGAATTCATGAAGCATTATTTCCTTCTGGAACAGTATCACATGCAAATCTCATAATTACAAAATGCAACAAGTAGGAACGGAAATAATAAAACTGAAGGGCAACAGTAGACTTAAAAATTCAACTGGGCTCAACTGAAGTCATGGTAATAAAAAAGGGGGAACATTTGCTTGGCTTTGGAGATGAAAGGGAGATTTCTTTCTGACTTCTTAATGAATTAAAGCTGAATTAACATCTGAATTGGTATCAGCATTAACAAAGCAGTGGTAGGTTGAAGTGTAGATAACAAAAGTCTATCAGAAATGAGTATCCATGTGATGTTTTAATCAGCTGGCCTATCTTGGGGTTGAAATACTTCATGATTGGACTAAGTTTTCCCCTAAAGCTCTGGACTGGACTCTTTAAATATATCCCATGCTCTGTCCAAAAAGTTATTTGTTTGTATGATAGTCAGTGACAACTCCTTCAATTCACCCACTACATGAAATATGCATGCATAATTAGGCCTTCACATCATGATGTGGTGCTTCATCCCTAGAAACCTGCAAGCTCCTTTCTCTTGCTGCCCCCCTCCTCAGGACAAAATTGATATTTCTCATCAAGTTTCTGAGATGGTGCCAACCAAAAATATAGGGCACAAACTACATGTATGGATAAAAGCATCACAAAGATTCCCTGTGCAATAAGGACAATATTGTAAAAACAGAAATTGCCTGAAGAAATTGGAGAAAAACCTGTCATCTGCACCATCAAAATTCAACTGAAACTAAATTAAGTCCTCTTCATAGTTTTGTTTGTTTGTATTGTTTTTGCCTCTAAAATGCACTCTAATGGTAAAGGAGACATATCATTCAAATACTCAACATGTTATTGATAGAGGATGGTATCCTGTTGGGACAAGGCACTCGTGTAATTCCTCATTATAGTCCTTACATCTTGTGTACTGAGATATTCTATATCTCATCCATTCACTTAATCACTTTAGGTCTTCTTTATTGGATGTTTAAGCAGATAGGTAATTGATAACTTGCTACTATTTCATGATATTCAAAATCCACTCATCCTATCTAATGTTAGGATCCTAACCAAATATTGGAGCCCTTTAAGTCTGGTGTAAACTGAGCATTAACAATGATAGCAGTTCCAGAAGTCCTAAAACAGTGCTATATCATTAATATATTCAGTGATACTGGCATTGCTACCACCCTCATACATTTTTGCAAGTGGCTAAGATAGACAAATTACCAACAAATTTCCATTACTATCACATGTATGCTTCCACACATGTGTAGTGGAGATAGCAACAATGTGCACCCATGGTATTTAAAGTTCATTTGTGTAAAAATACTGTCCAAAAGGGTTTTTATTTTAAGGATTAAACCCAGGATGATTAGAAAGATGGTCTTTTACTGTAAGAAAATTATCCATAGAGACTAATTACTTTGCTAAGATGGTTTCCTTTCTTTTAATCTTCAGCATCAGAAAATGCTTGTTATAATTAGAGCTAGGGCAAAAAAAACAATCACCTCAAAATAAATCCCCTTTACACATACAACATATAAAAAAAGATGACACATTCAAATTAAAGGCAAGACAAGTAGTTTCAGAAGTGAAAACTTGAGGTTATTAGCCATATTACACAGTTAGTATTTTGGAAACTGTTTCTCCTCAAAAGTGGATCCTTTAATTTAAGAAACTGAAACTAACAAAACCAGCAATATAAAAAACAAAATTTAAAATTTACTTTTTAAGAAATGTTAAATTGTTCCACTGCCACATTCACACATTTTAGACACTGAATCTCATTGTTATAGTTATTTGACATCTATCTTTTCATCAATCAGTCTATAATTGTATCTACTACCTTTAGATGTGATTTGAACCTTGTTGTTTGAAAAATGAGCATATGTGATACTTCTATGAACCTAGAATTCACTTCAGATTCAGATATGGAACAGTAAATAAATCAACTCAGTACACAACAGAACCTTTTCTTTAACAAAGCCAAGCATATAAAGACAACATGCATCAATTAAAGTAGGAACTGGCCATGTAAATGTTTTTAAAAATAACTCCCTAATTTAGCAATGTTCAATATTAGCAGTTAACAATGCATCCAAAACTGTGAGGTCAGTTTGCCCCAGAGCAATGAATAAAATGTATCCAGATGGATCTCTATGTTCCATTAGAAAGATGGAACTGGCAACATGTGTGCCAACTGCTGTTTTAAATTGGCATGTGAGGATAGAGTAATGTATACCCAGGGTAATGACTGCAGAAGAACACAGTATGAAGCTCAAGAGCAAATAGTTTTGAGAACTGAAGTAATTTTATCTCTGTGAATACAATGTTCCGAATAGCAAATGGAACTAGCAGTGTGTAGAACACATTATCAAATGAAAAATTACTTTTCTTAAGTTCTAAAGGCTTTCTGAACTTTTTGGAGGATTGAGCTTGCCATCTGAGGCCACCATTTGTTATGGAGCGGATCAACTTCACTGTTATATCTACAAATTTGGGAGTACATATGTGGAGGGAGGGAGCCAATGACTTCTCAAAGGATGAGAAATTTCTCCAGAGGTTCAAAGAAACTTACTGATTGGTTGCAAATCTGCTTTTCACCTCTTTCTTTCTTTCTTTTTTAAATCACTGCCTGTGGTGGCAAAAAGAACAGCATTTCTCACCAGTTGCCAACCACCCTTTTCTCTCTCGCCCTGGCCTACCTCACCCATTGTGAAGTCTAAAATGGGGAAAAGGACTATGGAAGATATATAAAGCTCCTTGGAGAAAAGACAGAATATAAGTGAACCATTCAACCAACTAGCCAGGTTGATAGTTTTCGCTTATGAACATTTGGCTCAATCTCATTGTCATCTGTCTAAGCTTCCTAATAAAACCTCACTGAACTATGCCAGACTGTGTGTTTACCATCATCACCAACAATAAAAAGAAGCACAATTAAGCAATGACAGAGCACACGATCTAATATGTCTTATTGAAATTATATTAGGCAATTTGGACAGATGGCTTTCAAATATAAGATGAACAAAGAACAAACATCAGACACACATGAAATTACTAATACAGTACTAAGAAAAATAGCCAGATTTGCTTGGATTTGAAACCTCTTAGTCCCACCCAGATCTCAGTGCTCTTTCTCTTCTGTCCTCTTCTGCTAACTCATTACTTGTTTAGCTTTGAACACATAGTGGGGTTAGAAATCTTTCCCAATTCTATCTTTTTTCCTCCTTCACTTTTTCCCTTTCTGGCAAATCTTTCCCTCCACCTGATATTTATTCAGTCCTTTCCCTTTTCTGACTCATCTTCCCAGAAAAAGAGTGGGGAATAGAAGAGACTCATCGCAGATCTCATTAATCTCATCTAGGTTAAGCAAATGCAAAAAGGAGGTTACAGTTGAAAGAAAGTTGAAGAAAGTTGAAGAAAACAACAATGACCCAAGGTGATTTACATAACTTTTAAGTGGGTAATGAAGACATAAATATTAAGATTTTTCTGTACATTGTTCAATCATTAATCAAAATGGAGACCATAGTCAAGAAATCAAAAGAAGATTAATACTGGGAAGGACAGTTACAAAAAATAAATAAGATTCTCAAGTGTAAAAATGAATAATTTAACACCAATTCCAAAATCATCCATGGCATCATATTTCGGATGTCTTTGTATGGATGTGAAAGCTGGATGGTGAAGAAGTCTGAGAGGAAGAAACTCAACTCATTTGAAATGTGGTTCTGGATTCTACAGATACTAGAACTACTAAAAGGACACATGAATGGGTCTCAGAGCAAATGAAATCTCATTAGAAACCAACGTGACTAAACAGAGGTTGTTGTACTTTAGACATATCACTAGACAATGTAACGCACTGAAAAACAAAGAAACAATAATAATAAAATAGAAGGCAGTAGGAAAAAATGAAAACCAAATGTTATTGTGGGAATCTGCTACAGACCTCCAAATCAGACTGAGGAACTGGATGATGGCTTTCTAGAACAAATGGCCACATGTCCAGAAAGGAGAGATGTAGTAGTGATGGGTGATTTCAACTATCCTGATATTTGTTGGAATTCAAACTCAGCCAAAACATTAAGGTCTAGCATGTTGCTTACTTGCCTGGAAGACAGTTTCATTGTCCAAAAGGTGGAAGAGGCAACAAGGAGACCAGCCATTTTAGACTTTATCCTAACCAACAAGGATGGCCTGATTAATGGGGTGCAATTGATGAGATCTTTGGGGGGGGGGACATGTTCTCCTGGAGTTTGTTATACAATGGAAAGGAGAAGCCAGGCATAGTCAGACATGCATTCTAGACTTTAGGAGAACTGATTTTAGCAAACTTAGAGAAATACTGGGGGTGATCCCATGGTCAGGAATACTAAAAGAGAAAGGAGTTCAGGATGAATGGGAGTTTCTCAAAAGGGAGATACTGAAGGTACAATTTCAAATAGTTCCAAGGAGGACAAAAAATGAGAGGTATCTCAAGAAAACAGGATGGATGACTAAGGAACTTTCAACTGAGCTAAATTTTAAATGGGGCATGTATAAGAAATGGAAAAAGGGGGAAATAAATTGGGAGGAATTTAAGCAAATAGCAAGCAAATATAAAGCGAAAGTCAGAAAAGCAAAGGCACAGAACAAGCTCAGGCTTGCTAGAGAGATTAGGAACAATAAAAAGCTCTTTTGGGGGTATGTCCATGGCAAAAGGAAGAGAAAAGAAATGGTAGTGGAGAAGATGGCAAATGCTAATAGGGGAGAGAGACAAGGCAAAACTACTCAACACCTTCTTTGCCTCAGTGTTCTCAGAAAAGGAAAAGGATGTGCAACCTGAAGAAAATGGAACAGAGGACCCAAAAGGAGAAATGCAACATGGAATAAATAAAGATGAAGTACAGGAATACCTGATTAATGTCAATGAATTTAAGTCTCCAGGACCAGAAGAACTACATCCAAGAACGGGTAAATGTAATCTCAGAGCCATTGGCAATAATCTTTGTGAATGCCTGCAGAACAGGAGTAGTCAAAGCAGACTGGAGAAGGGCAATTGTCCTATCTTCAAAAAGGGGAAAAAAGAGGATCCCAACAATTATTGTCCAGTTAGTCTGACATCAGTACCAGGATTCTAAAGCAGATCATTAAGCAGAGTCGCGGACATTTGGAAAGCAATGCCATTATCACAAAAAGTCAACATGGGTTTCTGAACCCATGTTGCCACACTAATCTGATCTCCTTTTTTGGTAAATTTACCAGTGATCTCTTGTGCTCTCTTCCAACTCTATGGTTCTAGGACTCTAGGTATTTGTCTTAGCAGCAGTGCCTTAGGGACTTCTCTCTTGTTTCTTAGCTATTTATTAAATTGGATCCTATGATTTAAATGACGTGGGAGGAGCGTTTTCAATGATGCCACTTGCCAGTTTAAATTTTTCATTTGAAACTGGGTGTTGCCACCTGGATGAGAACTAAAATCAGGGTGGCAAAATTTGAGGTATCCTGCTTCTGTGATTTTCTTCTAATAAAGTATAGTTTTTTTTTCCCCCAATGCTTCCCCCTTTGTAATTTTGATTTGTAATTTGGCTCTCCAATAGGAACAAAAAACATGTGTCAAATGTTTCTAATATCAACCCCCAATAGGGACGTAGCCAGAATTTTGGGAAGGGGGGGTTCCAGATTAAGTGCCACCATTATAATGAGGCTTGAGTGCGGCGGCGTGGCAGCATGCACCATTCATTTTATCTAACGGAAGGGGGGGTTTGGACCCCAAGAACCCCCCCCCCTTGGCTACATCCCGGCCCCCAATGTATTACAGTATGGCTGTGACAGAGAGGCAGGCAGGCACATGCAAGGAAACACACACATTTTTATTATTATATATTATATTATTCTGTCCTTGTATCAAGTTATTCTTTTTATGCTCATTTAACATGTTAATTTGCTTATAAGAGCAAATGTCCATCCCCCCCCTCAACTAATTTGTATAATTGGCAATCTCCAATATTTTGTATATAAAATTCTTGGTGTTGTAAACATATGGGACACAGTTTCATTATATTTCCAATTAAAATAAACCATGTGTATAGTTAACAAGGACAATAGCTGATCAAGTGGAAATTCACATCATAAGGTGTTAGATGGTTAAGTGATTATTTATCCATGTAGAATATTTTGAGAATACCTCTTCCCTAAGTCACATTCACCTCATATGTGATCGAAACCTCCTCTCTTGTCTTGACATTTCCAAAAAGTGTATGAATATTTAGTCTTTATCTTTTTTTATTGCATGTACATTTATGTACCATCTCAGCATTGGTTCATAACAGATCTATCTTGCAGTCATGCTCAATGAAAACCTATGAGCAAGAAAACTAATAGCTAGGACAGTTTCTATGTTGTTGTTGTTGTTGCTTCTTGATGTCTTCTAGCCTATTTGATCATTTTATCAATTATTAGCTCAGTGCTTGATCCAAACTAGGTGTGGACTCCTTTTTCTTTTGCCCTGTTACCCAAATTAAAGATAAAATTTCTTTGCGGAGAACTTTTAGCATGCCTCTATTTATCAAGGAATTTGTAGAAATTCAAACTCCTTCAGAGGGAGAGAAGAACCACTGGACCTCATCCCCTTTCCCTCCATCATTCCCTTCTCCTTTTGTTTCGTGTCTTTTAGATTGTAAGCCTGAGGGCAGGGAACTGTCTGATTAAAAATAATAATTGTAAGCAGCCCTGAGAGCCATTAGGGCTGAAGGGCGGGATATAAATACCTAAATAAATAAATAAATAAAATAAGCAGTCCCCCTACTTTTTATGAGAGTTTCCACATTACGTGGCAATGTTTTATAAAGGATGGACACTTAGTGGGATTGCAATATTAGGATGCAAGTGCACAATACTAAATAAGAGATTCTCATTTGGGGATAACATTCTGCTTATAGGTTTCTTCCAGCAAACAATTCGGAATATAACCCTATCTTCAAGGAAACCTGCCTGGATCACTTGTTTTATATTCTTTGTATCACTAACCATGGCCACTATGCTTACAATGATAAAGACCAAAACATAAACAACACAGCATGTTCACCCTGTCTGGAACTCTAATTTTCAATACAGTTGCCCTTGACCTAGTCTACCCATACTGGGAAGTATAGTTTGAAAGTCTTCACTTTAATGAAACAATGTCTCTGAAGTAATTTCAAAGTGAAAAGAAGAAAGTAATAAGCACAGTGGTTGGTATATTGGAGACTGTTGGAATAAGAGTGTTCAAAGCAAAACTCTCTTATCTAAATGAAGAGAAATGAGGAAAAAGCAGTAAAGAGAGAAACACTGTAATGCAGCCAGATCTATTTTGACTCAGCTTATTTTCTCCATCAGTGAAAAGGGGCAGCACTGCCATCAATCATGGTCAGATCATTTTTTTAACCCCTCTATTAAAGAGACAACTTGTCAGGCAGGTTACTAAATAGATGCTATGCTTCACCAATGTCACTTAGGAGAAGAATCAACATACTCAGTGTGACTTTCACAATGCGGCAATTTGATGCTAAGAGGGTGCTGTGGTGCCCAATAAAGCTTGGTGCACCATTTGAAAAAAAGCATTCAGCAAAAGCCAACAACAGCTGCCTGCAATAAAACAATATTAACCTGCAGATAGGCAAAGGATGTGAATAAAAACAAAAGAGATAAAAGAAAGATAAAGCTCATTTAGAAGCTGGAGGATGCACCTATAGCAGAAATAATGCAGTTTGACACCACTAACTGCCATGGCTCAATGCTGTGAAATCCTGGGGTTTATAGTTTTCTGAGATATTTAGTCTTCTCTGTCACAAAGCATTGGTGCCACAATAAACTACAAATTCCAGGATTCTATAACATTGAGTCATGGCAATTAATGTAGGGTCAAATTGCCATTTTTCTGAAATGCAGTGCTAGTTTGCTTAATAGAGTACAGAGTTTGGGCTAAATTCTCATACTTCCCAATTGATGTAGCTTGTTGAATGATGTGGAATTTAAATTCTTGAACTGTATGAAGGAACTATATTTATGGGGACTTCCAGGATCCATCACTGAACCACAGATATGCAATACCTTGAGGCAATAAGACACCATGGAAAACCAAAACAAAGAAAGAGGCAAACAAAATTATTCCTTTCTTCCTTTCACCAGGATCCGCTGTTGGAATCCATTTTGCCTGTAGCACTAGTAGAGGGTGATTTTCCATACCTTCATGGAATGCTGTACCCCCTCCAAGTCTGCTCAGGAATATGATGGGTGATGATAAATATTCCCCCCCCCCCCAGTTTCTACATGGTTACTGTATTATAGAGATTCACGAGCATGGTTCTCATGATCTTCATAAAGTGAGTTGGGGGGGGGTGGCATCTGAACCTCTGCAAATGATACACACACAAACACACATGCACATACACACAGTAGCAAAAAACAGTAACATATTTAGAGCCATTATTAGTATCTGAAAATTGCAGGCAGTTGGAGTGGACACTAACAATTAAAGTTATTAGTGTCTGTCTGCCTTCCACTAGTAGCAATGGTAGGTGGGTGTGAGTCAGCCACCGTTTTGAATGCTCCCAGTGCTTTGGAGTGAAAACACTGGAAGCAGAAGCTGGGTATGGAGTGGAACAGTCTCACTTTTGCTGCTTGGAGGCTTTACCGCAGGATGGTGGTGTACCTGTGTTGTCTGTCAGCTGTTTTTGGAGTACAAGAAACAGTTGGTGGGAGTTTCAGTACAATAACATCTGGAGGGCTACATATTCCACCACTGTCCTTATTTTGTCTATCAATGGGCCAGTACAGATTAGAAGAAAGGAGAGGCCAGAGGCCGTCCCTTTCTCCTCCGGATCATTGCCATGGCAACTACACAGCTGCGGCAACAATCTGCTGCAAAAAGGACCTGCAAAATTCAGGTTCTTCTGACGATGCTGCCAAGGCACCATTACTGCCCTGGAGCATCACGGTGACATGTCCTGTGTGCTGTGCCATTTGGACACATCGCACAAAACAAGTCATTGGTAAGGGCACTGTGTAAATGCGCGGGCACTAAAATGGCACCACCAGCATGTACTAAGGCTCAGGAGAGTACAGTTGCTGTGCGCTCCCAAACTCTAAAAGTGATGCCAGCATGCCATTTCCTGCCCATCTGTACCGGGCTAATGTACTGTAACTTTAAAAAGTATGAAGGATTGTTCTTGTAGTACAGGAGTGGGAAACTGTGGAAAGCTAGAGGGCTGCATCCACTCCCAGGAAACCTAGAAGAGCCATGCTCCACACCACATCCATTCTCTTTTTAAAAAAAGTCATAATTGTTGCCCACAAATGCCTTTAAACATGGTCTGGGAAACACTGAGACCACCATATTTTTGGGTCTTTTGGACCACTTTAGGCCTGACAAAGGACTTTTTTTAACAACAGGAAGTGAGAAGAAGTTACTTCTGATTCATGTTTCAAAAAGTCCTTCCTGGGCTTAAACTGACCTAGGTGTGTAAGTCAAAATGTGCTGGAAATACCTCCCACACTACCAGATGGAAGGGGGAGGGGCAAACATTTTTGAAAAATTGTGCAATTTTGACTTTGCTTGGGAGACCAAGCAGACTCTGTGCATGGTGGAAATATCCTTCTAAACCTCTAAATGACATTTGGGGCACTTTCATGCAAAACAAATGACTGAGGAGGCTAGGAGCCCTCATGTTACTGCATGTAGCCAGCAGCTGCAATTTGTCCACCTCTTTTGTAGTAAGAAAATGGAGCATTTTGATAGTGGTCTACCTAGTTTGGGTCCAGTATTGGTAAGAAATATTTTGTTCTCTATAAAAGAGCCTTCCATTTATGTGTGTCGTTCTAAGGAAGCATTAGAATTTATTTTGCTAGCATCGTGAACATATCATTGCAAGATGTTTAAATATGAGATGTGTGTGTGTGTGTGTGTGTGTGTGTTATGCGCTTTCCTTCTGTTACACATTGCTTCATCATGCCACAGTTTCTCTGGCTGACCACACTCCCTGATGTTGTGGGAATCTTTCCTTGGGCTGTAATAGAAATGTGGGCATTTGAAGAGGCTACAAAACACAACACACATTCTAGCATACTGGATTTAAAATAAAATAAAAGTAAATAAAAGTAAAATTATCTTCCTCTCTTTCCTCACCCAGACGTTCCAGAAGGTATACTTGTTCAAATAGTCATGAAAGAATCTGATGTGCCTTCTTTTCTTTATTTTTCTCGTCCCACCCCCATCAACATGCTTTTAATTGTTAGGAGCAAAGAGGCATCAAAGCTATATAAAATTGTTAGTGATAGAGTGGAGTCTAAATAATTCCTGCCCCTTGTTTCACTTCTCTGTATCTTTGTTTGGTCTATATACTCAGACTTTTTTTTTTTTCCTTTTTATCGGCAGAGGTCACTTCGACTTTGTCAAGAAGTTAATCTTTTTATCCCCTTTCTCTAGGAATGGAGCACCCATGCAATGGCAGCTAGCTTGCTCCCACATATGACAGCCAGTTTTTCAGGACTCTTTTAACCATGCATTGCTTAGTTTATTTTGCCTATTGCCTTTCCTATCATAAGATAAATTCCTGAGATAATAAATTCAATTTCCCTTTTTAAAATGCTACAAGAAGATTTAGAGTAATTACTCCTTTTTCTACCACAAGCTCATATGGCTGTACTCTGCACTCTGCTTAACATATAGATATCAAATATGCTTACATTAATAAAACCATACTCTTTGTTAAATAAAACACCTCTGGATTTTCCTGGCTTTCTAAACATGATTGCACCCTATTTGATCCTCAGCAATCAATGATAAACCCAAGAGTTTAGCATTTAGATTCTAGGTAAATAACTTGGCAACCTACTGTTTGTGTCATTCATAGCATAATATATTGTCCCTGTGCCCTGCATTATAAAGAAAGAGCCAGTTCATGTCCTCCCTGTCCCATTGGTCATTACTTCCCATTTCGTTCAAGTAACGATTATACAGAAATTGGCCCTTAAACATCACAGCAATATTGTGGAATGAAAGAACAGAACTCTGACTCCCGCACTACTACTGCTGTAGTGGCTACTGTAACTTCTGAAGGGTACCTTAATCAAGTTATATCCAACCCTAACAACTGCCTTCATCCCCCTGCAGTTGGGAAATCATTGCTCTCTAATACAAATGGAAAGTTCTGACTCTTTCTCCAACATGACCAAGTTTTTGCAGAGCAAGGCTTCATAGTTCCACAGACAATGAGGCCTTAACAAATTTAGGTTTTTACATCTTAAAGCCAAAATTGTTCTCTAATTAGAAGCTAGAAGGCAGTCAATGTCAAATTCATGGAGCATAGATTATTGGCATTTTGCTGCACCGTTTAATAATGACAGCTATAAGCTGACATGTTTTGTTTTAGTTGTGGCTTCCAGATGGCCTCTGCATATCACATTTATTCACCCTGCCTTGATGCAAAATCAGGCAGAGACACCAGTAAGGAAAATCTCTTTGAAAGGAAAGGTCATATTTTGTCTGTACTTATGACAAATGTGCTTTATTTCATCTCTCTACAACTGTTTCCTTTCTCATTCTTTGGGATATGGCACAAAGGATCCTGTTCTCTCCAGCCAGTAATATCTGGCTGTAATTAAAAAGCTAGTGTACAACCTAAAATTAATGTTCAGCTTTCCAAATATTAAGGCTAACATTTATTGTTACTTCTACTCTATGCCATTTTAAGAACTTGTGTAGTTTGCTCAAAATGAGAGATGTATCTGAATTAATTTATAGCTTTAGCTTTTCATAAATGGAGAATGTCCATTGCTTCTCTGTCTCAGAATCAAGTGCTAGGTGTACTTTGCTACCTGCTAAGCCTTCCCATGACTAAATCATCCACCTGCAAATCTCTGTTTGGAGACTGTAGAAGTCACGTGTTCTAATTTGTGGGCTTTTCTGATTCTTCCCATCATGTGTTTTTAACTTGCAGACACCTTTGACATTTGGTATGGTCCACAGTATTGGTCAACTGTAGGTTTTATTTATGTTTTCCATTAAGGATACTCCCATCTTAATTTTAGCTATGGTCCATTGTTAAGATTGCCAGATCAATGAAAGGGCTCTTATAACTTTAATCCTTAACAGATCTTAGAGAAGGACAAAGTACCTTATATGTCTGTCAAGCAGGATAAAAATACCTCTTTTCCCTCACTTTCGGAGCTACAACCATGCCCTCCCAGCATGGCTATTGCCTAGGAAGCAGAGGAAAAGTCCATGGTGGGGAACCTAGCTCTATTCTTATCACCAGATACACAACAATAATGGTTCCTTCATTGATTTATGGCCGGTGTCAAAAAGAGATGTGGATGCTTTATAATCCTCCCTTTGATATGTCCTACCAGCGAGACAATACTTAGAGCAAATGGGTTACTAGACATTGGGGTTTAGAAAGTGAGGAAGGACTGAAACCTTGTCCTGCACCAAGATATGAATAGAAATATTTGAAAATATTACAAAAATTGTAAAATCCCTTTCAGTAGACAAGAAATTTGGATAAGAAGAATTTTGGATGATAGGAATCTTTGAAGTTCAAGACTTATTACACAAAGTTATTTTTCACAGAAAAAGGTATTTTCTGTGCAGGAAATGGTTTTTCTGCAAATAAAATTATATTTCTTTAGAGAAATATTTGATGTGCAGAAAATCTGTTTCCAGCACACACAATTACCATGTTCTCTGCAAACCAATGATGTGTAAATTTTGCACAAGATAAGTTTTCCCATTACAGCCTATTTTTACGCAGCAAACAACTGGAAAAAATAATTGTAGGATACAGCTTTTTTGCACAAGAAAATAATATTTTAGCACAGAAATACAGTGGGCCCCAAAAACCCCCGTGGATACCAAAACCCATGGATGTTCAAGTCCCATTAAATACAATGGATAATAAAATGGTGCCCCTTATAATAAATGGTGAAATCATGGTTTGCTTTTCAGAATTTATATATAATTTTAAAATATTTTCAAGCTGTGGGTGCTTGAATCTGTGGACAAGGAATCTGTGGATATGGAGAGCCAACTGTATTATTTTCTATGCAGAAAAAGCTGTGTCATACACATTTGTTTTATGTGAAACAACTACCTGCAAATTTTGTGCAGAATAAGTTCAAAACTGTTATTATTCTTGTCATTCCACAGTTCTTCTTGTCAGGGTTTCATGACACTTTTAAACAACATGTTTTTCAACGATTTAAAGAAAAATAATTTTGAATATTCTTTCCCTTCCTGCTCCTGAGGGCAACACCTTCTGATGCCAGGGTAAACTGACATAAGACCTTACCCCTTCCTATCCCCTTGACAGAGGCATAAGCCTACAATTGTGAAGAACAAGTAATGCAGTGTGGATCAGATGTATTCTGCTAGCCAGGGTGGGGAAGAGAGTGGATAAAAGCTTCAATTGTAAGCCTTTTTGCTGACTCCCTCAAAATTCATGTAGCAGCATCCCTAGGGATTGATTGGGTAGTAGCTTTGATAAATGATAGATTTTGACTTTTTAGATACTCTACAGAAACAATGCTGAAAACAGAGGAATATTAATAAATCATCAGTAGGTGAGGATCATTATATACATCCAAAATTAATCTTTATACTAGGCCACCACAGAAACCTCTAGGTAGAAAATTAACTGTAGTTATTCAATCCAATAGTCAGTTCAATATTAGGTGTTCTTTTGACACACTGAAGGAAGTGGGAGATTTAAATTGAATAAACAAAAGGCAAGCTTTAATATTTAATGCTTATTCCTTTTTAGTAATAAAACACCAGTATCAATATAGTCTAAATTGGGTGGAGAGGGGAGCAAGTATGCCTTGAACTCATATGAGCAAGAGTGACTGTTTTCCCCTCATTGATTAAAACTGAGTTCAGATTAGTCAACTAAAGCTTTAGTTGATTAATCTGCCCATGAAACTTGCAGATCTAATTTAAAATTGGCACAGCTTAGCAAGAATATACTTTGAGAGTGTCTAGTCACATTGAGAAATAGGAAAATGAAAGGCCTCTCAGATTGCATAAATGGAGAGTGCTTTAAATAAGTAGTATATATGGCTGCATATGTTACTTATACTCTTGGAAAGCCAAGCGTTGTGACTAATGTGCTTAAAAAGATGAAGACATTGTGAATCTCCATGATAGCACATATCACTTCTGTTTAGCTTGTGTAAATGACAAGGCACTCAGACCTAAGAGACTGGCTTATTGAAATACGTGTAAGATCATACAGATTAAATTAAAGAAGATGTGTCATATTGGCTAATAGAGTACGAAGACTGTTAAGCTGTAGACATACACAAAGATAGGAAGACATTTTGTGCTGCATGTAAGGTTACTTATCATGCTCCATTGTGCCATGGGTCTATTTTTTTTCATAAGCTTAATAAGTATACAGTGAATATCTGTGATATTTTTGTTTACAGAAAAGTGTCATCACACAGTTACTGTTGATATCCAAAGATACTGCAAAACATTGCACAGTACTGAGCAGGAAGACCATTTACAGCAGATGGGTACCAGTAATTGCCTTTAGCATTGAGCAAGCATTTGATCTAACAACAAACTTTGGTGGTGGTAGAGTGATTCGTGTTTTGCTAGCATAATGAGTTTGTCGAAGAATGAGATGGAGGTTTCTATATTGCTCTGTAGGTAGGTACACTGAGGAATACAAGTTTGAAGAGCAGTTGTCCATTCCTGATATAGAAATAGGAATACAAGGATTATTCAAACTGCTTAACTTCTTTAAAGGGCTCATGGTGTGATTCATGGAGCAATGGGCAGCACTGAGGGAAAGTCTGGAAATATTGAAAACTTGTTTTTAAAAAGAAGAGAAGGGGGGGGGAAGGATAAACTGTTTTGCTTTTCCAGTCTTGAGAATATTCACCCTCTAAAACACAGTATAGGATTAGAATCAGCTCTAAGGTTTGATCTCCTAAGGGAGTCAGTAAGCATTGCAACATTTTGTTGCCGTTCCTACCTGTACAATATCATGATAGGCTTCAAGATACTGTGAAACAATTTGGAGAAGCCTACCCTTGAAAAACTGTGCACCTCTTTTTATATCTAAGAATCCCAAAGGGGTAGTTTTGAAAAAAAGGAGGAGAAAAAAAAAACAGTTGAGAGGGAAGAAAGGAGAAGTAGTGACCAAATGGATAAATACACATGGGATTTGCACAAAAACAGTGGTTAAGGGTGAAGAATAAAGAAGGAGAAACACTTTTGTTCGAAAGTAGAACTGGCTATAATTCCAGGTGTCCCAATGACACCATTTGATACCAAAAACTGATACAAATCCATGCTATGAGATCATCTTAATTGGTGGTAAATCAATGTTGGCAACAGAAGATCAACAGCAGAAAAAGAATTACACTCCTTTAGCTGAGGTGTTCACCCTCCAAAACACAGTATATCCAATATCCTTTCACACTAGGAGTACATCTAAACTGTAGAATTAATATAGTTTGACACCACTTTAACTGCCAGGACAGTGACATCACTAGGGGTCTCAGGGCATCCAGATCACACTGGGTGTTACCCCAGAGGAGGGGGTGACATCCAGTGGGGCCCTCCTCCGACTTTTGAGGGTGTGGTGCTGCTTCTGGCATCAATCCCTTCTTCCTTGAAGTTTGTATAGAGTTTTTACACATTTTAATTTCTAATGCATAACTATGTAGTTTATCACATGGAGGAAATCCCTTGCAAAAATGGGATTAAAAAAAGAAAAAACACACAAAAGTGGGTTGATTTTCACACATATTGTTGTTAAACTTGTATTAACCCTAACAGAAAGTAAACAAAAACCACTCCTTTTTACTTTTGAGATTTTCTGAAAGTAAAAAGGAGCAGCTTTTGTCTTTTCCCTGCCACTTTCCGTTCGGGTTAACATTAGTTTAACAATGACATTGTGTGAAAATCAACTCACTTTTGTTTTTGCATAAGATTTCCCTTGTGTGATAAACTCCTGGTTTAACTTTTAAAATGGTTTAATTGTGTTTTTTATTTTATATTATATTTATACAATTTAAATGCTTCTGTATTTTTTTTTTAAATTCTATAGTTCTAAATTTACTGTTTGCCACCTTGGGTCCCTACATTGGAACAAAGGTGGGATATAAGTAAATCATCATCATCATCATCATCATTTTTGCTGTCATGGCTCTTCCTCTAAGGAGGAAGCCAAGGCAGTAGAAGAGAAGGAAGAACAAGCATACCCCTCTTGGCTTTACTGCAGCCCAGCTCCCTTCTCCCAGAGAAGCCACACAGATGACTTTTTCATATGATGGAAATTTGGAAGGTTATCTGAGAGTAAATCTGAGGCCATCCCTGCTGTTTTGCATAATTTTGCATGAGAAAATCAAAGGACATCAGAGGCAACATGAGAGGAATCCAAACGGAATCCTAGTACATCCCAGGAATAGTTAAATTAGGTGAAAAAGCAAATTTATAAATCTTTTTGCACTGTGAATTAGCAGTCAATTCACATTTGGCTTGCTACAGAATGCTTCTCCAGAATCGGCCATGGATTGCCTTCATTACAAACAAACTACAATTCCCATGATCCTTTGTTTCAATTTTTCCCCCTGTATTCCTTCTTCTTCTAAAAGGGGGGCACGCGCGCACGCGCACACACACACACCTCCTTCTCTCCTGGTGTTGCTCTGTTTCCTTCTGCTTCTGGGAGAAGACAGAGGGAAAGGACATTTTGGCAGGAAGAAAGGGAGGACATGTCCTGGAAAAAGAGGGCATCATCACTGAAATCTTTCTCTCTAGTGTTTGTGATTTTACAGAGTTTGCATCAGCCTTCCTTCCTGTGAAACAGATTCTGGGGCAAAGAGGATTTTCTTGCCCAGTTTCTCTTCCCTTTGGAGTATGGGGGGGGGGGGGCTTGGGACTTGTGGAACTAACAGTTTGGAGCATGCACAAAAAAGATATTTCTCAAGCTAGCAACGGGGATTTGTCCTCCTCTATTTGATACCCAAATTCTCATTGGATCCACTTTAACATGCCTTTAATCCCTTGTTGAGCTCTGTGTGTGATAACCATTAGCAAATTGGCTTGCTTTTCCTGCATGCCAGCACTTTAACCAATTTCGGGATGAAACCACATAGGTCCCTGTGTGAAAAAGTCCACAGTCAAAAGAGAGGCAAGCCTGACCTCTTGACTTCACCCAGCTCCATTCTCATGAGGAAGCCACTCAGAGACAAAAGAGGGCAATTCCTTGTTAGGAGGGAGCTGTGTGGAGGTGAAGGAAGGGTGAGCCCAGTCCTCCTGATTTATGTATTTTCAGACATAAGTTGGATTCTTTTACATGCTGCAGTTTGATGGGAGAAGGTGAAAAACAAGAATGAGAAGCTGTTGTGAAGAGCTCTTGCTACAATGTTATAGGATGAGTATGAATGGAAGTATTCAAATCCCCTGCCCTATCAGTAGGAGGAATCAATCAAAAATTATTTTCAGATTTGTGCTTTTGTGTTTATGTATGGCGGAGCCACACAGAGGTGAAGGAATGGTGAGCCCAGCCCTCCTGGTTTTGCCTCCATCAAGCTCTAGCCTCCTGAGACAGCTGTGCGGAATGAAGGGGGTCAAGCCTAGCCCTCTTGTTTTCACCACCACTTGGATTCCTCATGAGGAGGGAGCAAGCCTGGCCCTCCTGGCTTTGCTTCTGCTTGGCATCCTTACAAGGGATGAGCCACATGAAGATGAAGGAGGAGTAAGCCTCCCTCCCTTTCTCACTTGCTCCACTGCACTGGGCAGGCAGGCAGCCCAGGGAGTGAGTGGAGGAGGCTGAGACACCCCTGTGGCAGTCCCCTCTGCACCAGGTGACAACAAGCCCATAGAGGCCACTGTGCCAGGGCTCCATCCTACAGAATCCTGGTACTAGGAATTTTATGAGGCACCATCACTCTTTGGGGAAAAAGGATAAAGAACTTGTAAAACTGAACCCTCCCCTTTTGGATATGTAAAATTATTTTAGCTTTCCTCAAAATGTTTGCAGCATATTATCCTTCATTAGCAACTTTCAGCTCTTTTTCAAAGATTCCTTTAGGCAAAATTCAGTATTAATGCTACAAGTTCATAATTTACTCCTTAAAATTCTGAGCAAACATTGTTACCACATTGCACTACAAAGCTATTTCAACCACACACAGAAACCCACTCTCTCACTCTTTTTTTTAAAATGTCATTATTTCCCACTTAGGTTATGATTTTTTTTTTCTTATCCAAATACCCATAAATCTCCCTGATGAACTTACAGACTTTCATTTCCTCATATGGACTATAAACTCATGCATTTAATATATTACATTATGTGAAAACCAAGTATCTAGCCAGCATGTTCTCTGATAACTGACAGGTAGCAAATGTTTAATGACTTCATTATTTTACTGTTACAGAACACAATATGTCACCTCAGCTATAAAATATGCTGTATACATCATTAATGATCATATCCTGATTTGGTTAAGAAGCATGCCGAGGATGTAAGTACCATAAACATGCACAGTCATATAAAACAGAAGAGCTAATGAAATTGCAGTAGACGCACACTTTGCCTCTTGATGCTCTTCCCTTCACAGGCATTCTATGCAGGCTGAAAACATCAAATGAGCAACACATTCCACAGATGGAGATCTGGTTTTTGTTTTGTAATTACTGCCCAACTCCACCATTTTTGTATTGGCTGCTGTCTCACTGCAGAATTAAAGCAGTTTGACACTTTAACTGTTATTGCTCCATCCTATGGAATCCTGAGATTTGTAGCTTCTTGTGGCACCAGAGCTCTCTGACAGAGGAGGCTAGATATCTCACAAAACTACAAATCCCAGAATTCCCCAGCATTGAGTTAGCATAGCATTCCATAGCAGCCTTGCTCACTGGTGGGAAGGGATTGGAAATGTCATTGTCCTTGCAATGTGAAATTCTACAGGACCGCTAGTCCAGAAAATCAGGCTTCAAAGGTTAAACTCGGGGGGGGGGGGGGCCCCCAACACTTTATTTGGTAATTTCTGGCCTGTTACAGACTGCCAAAATAAAGCTGCTTCGGGTCTCTTTGGAGGTATGCTGTTTAAATTATGCATGCACCCTAAGAATCCAGAAGCTGCACCAAAGCTGCACTCCAGTGCTTAGGAATGGAGTGTCGCTTTGGCGTGACCTCCGGACTCTTAGGACCCATGCATCATTTAAACAGCATACCTCCAAAGAGACCCAAAGCAGCTTTATTTTGGAGGTCTGTAACAGGCCATAGATCCATTCTAGTGACATTCATTATCAGCACTGACTAGAAAACATTCAAAAATTAAACTACACACTGTCTTCAAGTTCAGGTGGGCTTAATTCTTTTTCATTAATATTAATAAAAACACATCTCTTTCTCATAATGCCCCCTTTTTTGTTGTTATAACCAGATCCTTTCACATAAATGACCTTGAACAGGCTTGGCTCATGCTTCCCTTCGTACCAGCCTTACTTCAGCACCTGTGTCTGAGTTCACCAAGCCTGAACAATGCAATTTCTACTGTACAATCCATCATACCTAATTCCCAACCTGTTATGGTATGCAAGTTGTTTATGCAACTCCTGACATCTCCCTTCATCTGATCCAGCTGCTGGTTGTAAGCCGGTTGCAGTGGGGATTGTGCCAAGAGATATTACTTAGGGTCAAAACAGAACAGCAGTAAGTTCAGATGATGCATGCTCTCATGCTGCCCCAAGCTGCCGTCATACCACCCATCTGCCCAGACAGAAAACAGCATTGTGATGCTCTGGTGGCATGGCATTCCGATGCCACATGTCACAGAAGTGCTGAAGAGCCACTGCTGCACTAGAAAGGGCAGCTTTTTTCCACCCTAAAAAGGAGGGGCATTTTGCCACTTATTTTTGGGCCAGAAAAATGCCAAATCAGGGCTGCAGTGTACGGTTGCTGCAGCCCTGATCCAGAGCTCAAAGGAGCGGCACCAAGCCATCTTTTTAGAACCATCTGTACTAGCCCTTAGTTATACTTATGTAAATATGAAACCATTGTAGAATATGAGTGATTTTGGTTTGTCTCAGATAATGCAGGTAGGTGTGGTTCTACCATTAGATGAAACAAACAACTGCCACAAGCAGAAAATCCATGAGAATAGCAATGGGAGACACCCGCCCCCCCCCACCCAACTTTTCATTTTGAGCTCTCTTGATTTCTCCTTCTGTTATTGGACAGACCTGTCTGTCTGACACAGACGGGCCTGATCCCCTAATCTGACTTGCTGCCCTCAGGTATAGTGGAGAACTTTATTCCTTAGTGAATGCTGAAGTAAAATCTAGTCATCTTCTATATGTGGAATGAAAGGTGAGACACCATCTTATCATTCTTATAAGACCATTTTAGGCCTGCTCATACTGGTGTTGATTTATGGCACCCCATATACCAAGTGTTGCAAAACAGAATGACAATAATTCATGCCTTCAGTAGTAACACATTCACCTAAAAATAATCTATGCAAGTAGTGACATGGATTGTTCTCTATTTATAGGAAAAGGCATCTATTTAGCCATACACATATAGTATAGGCTGTGCCTGCTAACCCCAGAAAATTCATAAGATCAGCAGGGGAGGGAGGGAAAAACTGTGTGTGCATACTCACACATGAATAAGCTTTTGTTAAGAGCAGTGCACTGGGTTTAATGGGTTGGGAGGGCAGGGAGCAGCTCCATGCTCTAACTCTCTGCAGGACTTTACCAGTTGAAGGTTTTAAAAATGGACAAGGAAAGAAATTAGCTTGAAGGCAAGCTGATTTTCCAGCAAAAGGAAGTATTTCTTTATTAAAAAGTCAGAAAAAGATAACAAAAGAAACCAACAGAATAGTCTATATTAAATGCAAGCAGTGTCTCAAAGTAAAAGAGGAGGAAATGGCATGGAAGGTAAAAAAACATACTCCTAACCAATCTGGGGGGGGGGGGGGGGAGGGGGGTTGAAGCAAAGCTTAAGGTACTACAGACTAAAATAAACACATGAGTTTTCTCATCCTTCTACATGAAGAAGTGTCTAGGATGGCTAGAAATCAGAGCAACAGAGGGCAGGTTTGAGAGAGCGAGAGAGTCTTAGGTCCAAAACACACTGCAGAAATAATCCAGTTTGAGAACTCTTTGACTGCCCTGGCTCAGTGCTAGGGCATCCTGGGATTTGTAGTTTATTGTGGCATCAGAGCTATCTGACATAGAAGGCTAAATGTCTCACAAAACGACAGTTCCCAGAATTCCCTAGCATTGAGCCAGGACGGTTAAAGTGGTCTCAATCTGAATTATTTCTGCAGTGTGTTTTGGACCTCCCTATCTGTATCTCTCTGCATTTAACTTCTTCCTAACTTGGGGGATGTCTCCTAAAGTGAATGGAATCCCTTTGCATGGGGCAAAACATGACCTCAATGTTGTTCTGTAGAAGGTTAAAAACAACAACAACATGCTGAAAGTGATAAGTGCAAAGCTTGTGGCTCTGTACAAAAGGGCAAAGGTGAATATACTGTTCAGGCACTGAAATGACTCTTACATGGTCTGGGTGGTAGAGAACCATGGAGGTACATACACAAGACAATTAAGTATAGATATTTACTCTTTTTCAAATCCAGATAGGGTTGCCCAACATCATTGGAAGCTGCACAATAACTCGCAATGGGTGGTGTACCAGTCTGTGCCAGTTGGGCAGTTCTCTATTCATTCAAGATAAGTTAGACAATTGAGCCCTGATTGATCTAATCAATGAAATTACTTTCTTGTTGGTGTGGGGAGGGGGAGGGGGCATGAGGCTTCATGTCTCCATGATAGACAGGGATCCAGGCCAGCAGCCCTACCTGTCCATTATACAGTGGACCATTGTTATACAATGGGGTTTGGTTCCAAGATCCTCCGTGGAAAACAAAATCCGTGGATGCTCAAATCCCATTAAATATAATGACATAGCAAAATGGTGTTCCTTACAAAAAATGGAAAATCAAGGTTTGATATTTGAAATTTATACTTTTTTTGAACATTTTCAAACTGTGGATGCTTGAATCTGTGTATAAGAAATCCGTGCATAAGAAGGGCCAACTTTACCTTCTTAATATATAGGCAGACTGACAGCTTCCTGCCTTATGCATCAAAGTCAGATATTGATATTTATTGAGCATAAGTCCTAAAACTTTGCACTCACTCAAAAACCAGAATTTGCAAGCTTCCTGCCAGGTGGAGAATCTGTAGCTGGACAGCTGTAGATAACACAGAATTTTTTCTGCTGATCCAAGAAATATGCAAGGAATCCAGGTTTGGTGGGAAAGGAGCAGTGCTGGTGTGTGCAGTCTATGTATATAGCAAGAGTGGAGAAAGGTGCAACTGAACTTACTTTAAATGTGAGATTTTTTGCCAAAAGAAGGGGAAAAGCCCAAGAGAATTTTTATTCTTCAGCATCTGGCTAAGTTACCAAAATAAAACAAATAAATTACACGTAATTATAGACATAATTCAAAACAACTATGGCCTGGCATATATGGGCCTTTTAGGCACCCTCGTCATGTGTTAGGGATTGGCTAAGGGCAGAGCACCCACATGCCCCACAACCCTAGAATGTGATAAGGGCGTAACAATGGTGGTGCCCTGTATACATGGGCACCGCCATTGTTACGTAAGTGCCACGCAGCATCCTCACGGCGCCACACAACACTTATGTAATGGTTGCGCCAGCGGCGCATTTGTTACACCACTACCACAGCTTCAAAAGAACCCACTTTTTGCAGGTTCTTTTTCTGCTGGCGGGAAGCCTCATGGTTTGGCAGCTGAGGCTTCCCTCCAGTGGAAAAACAGGCACCGGCAGGCCACCCTTTCGGGCAGTCTGTACCACGCCATTGATTTTAAAATGTCTGCAATGTTTGAGACCAGAGGGTTAGAGTGCTAAGTGTTACATAGAACTGGCTGGTCAGGAATTCAGATATGCAAAAGAGAGAAACCAGACATGGAAATCAGACATGCACTTGCAGATAAATAAAAATGATCAGAGGTTAAAACCAAATTTCTTCCCTCCTACTTTCAGTTATTAGTCCTAAGATCAGTGATATCTCACTGAGTGGTGTAATAGATTATTAACAACACCAGCAGCAGTAATATGCACTGTTTCTGGGTGCAGTAAGATACCCACCTATTCTTTCTGTAATTTCTCTCTTTTCTTTTCTTTTTGTACTTTCTGGACATGTCATGGAATTCAGAGATGGACCCACAGGGACACTTTAGAGTATTTTATCAATATCATAGCCTAGCTACCTCTGATTGGAAACACAGAATTACATAGAAGATGTTGATGTAAATTTGTATTATAATGCATTTTATGTATCTGAAAAAACCCTTGGCCGGATTGTCCAGGGTGCTATCCTTGCTAACTTTTATGAGGGTGTGTTGAAAGGTTCTTGGCCCGACCCACTTCCCAAAATCTGAGTATAATTTTGTCCACTCAGATGGTATCTTTATGGTATTTTATTCATACTTTAGATTTATTATATTTAGCTTTTTAAATTTCTATAGACCTTCTATAGAATTTTATAATGTGTTTTACCTGCTTTGTGTTATTTTGATATGGCCTAATGGCTAATCAATAAACAATATGAGTATAATTTTGTCATTGTAGCTTGAAAGAGTTTTCTTTTGAATTGTAAACTGCCAGTGTTCAGGATTGTAGCTCTAATATCTAAAAAATGTTTTCAGATCATTGATAGAACCATGTCTGTGAAAAGTGTAGAATTTTCAAGTGCTGAATTCCAGGCTGGAAATCCGGGGGGGTGGGGGTGGGAACCAAAGGAAATCCATGAGTGTATGGTGCAAACATTGAGTGACAAGTGCCCATCATATTCAACCATGAAGAAGTGGTGTACCAACTTTCACCATGGAGATTTTGAAACTGAAGATGCAGCAAGGTCTGGGAGGAGGCCTTCAACAGTGTCAACACCTGAAATTGTTGAGTGTGTTTATGGCCTCATTGTGGCAGATGGCTAGGAAGTTCTTCCTAATGTTGAGGCGGAATCTCTTTTCCTGTAGTTTGTGTCTATTGCTCCATGTTCTAGAGTCTGGAGCAGCAAAAAACAAGCTTGTTCCATTCTCAATATGACACCCCTTTGAATATTTAAGCAAGACTATCATATCACCTCTTAATCTTCTCTTCTCTAGGGAAAATGTACTCAGATGCCTATGTTGCTCTTCATAGGTCATAGTTACCAGACCATTCACCATTTCAGTCACCTTCCTTTGGACATGCTCCAGCTTGTCATTTTCCTTTTTGATTGTGATGAACAGAACTGGACACAGGATTCCAGTTGGGGCCTGACCAATGCAGAATAAAGATGTATTATTGCTTCCCTCGTTTTAATAACTCATTTTAATATTAGAAAACTACAAAGAGATCATCCTGTTATCACTAAAGCATGTACTGACTTTATATTTGCTATTAGTAATGTTGCCAGTATTAAAACGTACTAGCTCTGCATAAATGTTCACACTAGGTAGAAATGAATATGTGGGATGAAAAGATCAATACAGCATCATTTTGATTTCCTGTGCAAACAGCACTTTGAATGTGAAGAGGTGAGGGGTGAAAAAAGTAGACATGACCTCAGTTCCCTTTCCTCTCATATTTATAAAATTTGCATAGACCAGAATCTTTCAGATATGTAAGAAAATGAAATATTCATACGTGTGCCATCATAAACTTCATGGTGGAATGACAGAGAGACAGAGACCTTGCCAGAGATACTAAAAGAAGAACAAGGTGTTCTGGCTTTTTAATGAGTTGCTGAAATACAGCAGAAATCTATGAGTCAATGACAGGGAAAGTAAAATGTGTATTAATAGATCATAGGAAAAAAGATAAATTAATAGACTTGTGCACATAATTAAACTGCATGTGAGTTTGAATGCTTCAGTTGCTTTTACTTTTGATATACCTTTATAATGCTTCTCCAAAGATTTTCAAAAATCCTTACAACTTTTCCCTGTGTCTGTGGGTACAATTCAGATTTGGACATCTGAAATAGGACTCTTCTGAATCAGAGTCAAGGCTGGCTACTCCTTATGTCTTGTTAGCAAATCGGGCTCACAATCAATATGTCTTCAAGAATTCTTCCCAAGCTTTCCATTATAATGAAAACACTAGGGTTGAGAGAGGGACAAGTGTGAGAAAGAAATGTAGTTCTGTCACTGGATGTTCTAGCTTCTAATTTCAGTAAATTGTTTGACTGGGACTCTCTTATCCAAGTATTTTGAGAAAGAGATGTTAAAGTATATTGCTACACTGAGCTATCTCCCTTTTTTGTGCTTCTTTTCCTCAAGAGTATGTACCGTCGGACCTTTATATCCATGGGGATCTGTTCCGGATGCCCATGTGGAAATAAAAAAAATTTGGGACCTCAAGCCCCATTATCCCTACTGGTGGTGTGATGGGCACAGAGCTTGCTATTCACAGATGCTCAAGTCCTGAGTATTCACTGTCTGAATATTTACTGAATATGATACTACAAGGTTAGTGCTTTGTGATTTTTCTTCTCACAGTGTTACATTTCTTGTGGGGGGGGGGATACTTGACACTGTGACTCCTCCGCCAGAGTGCCATTTTGGTGCATGACATGATGCAGCACTGAAGGAGGGTCATCACGCTGCTCCGTGGCTGATATGGCGCCCTTTAGAGGACACAAGAAGGAGCTGCATTTTGTCCCTCCTTTTTGCATTCTCCAAAGGCTGGATCGGGGCCGTGGTGTATGGTTGCTGCGGCCCTGATCTGGGGTGAAAACTGTATAGTCCCTCAATCCCCCCACCCACCTTTGCCCTGTTGTCATAAATGGTTGAACCTGCAGCACCATTCCAGTTTCCTTTCTTTGCCTTTCTCCATTTTTCCAAATAGAAGACCTCTTAAAAATATTTTCTTCTTCAGCTATACTTGATTCTTTCCATTTTTTTATCCTGGAATTTACCTCTCTTTCTTCCTCTTCCTCTTTTCTCCACAACTTTTGATTGAGCATCTTGACCTTCCTCTCTCCCTCCTTCTCCCCATTCTCTCTCATGTTTTATCCCTCCACTTGTCTTAGGAATGGTATAGACCACCCCAAAGTGCTGTCCCTGTTCACGCCAGATTGGGGCCAGGGCAACCTCACTGATAGCCCCTGTGGCCTCAATTCACCGTTTTTCCAGGCCAAAGAGAAGCAGCAAAATGCCAGAACATCCTTCCCCCACAAGCACGGTTCATCACTTTTTTAATCAGCTTTAGAGGTCCCTAAGTCTCATCTGGTAAGGACCTCTCAGAGGGCTTTTACTGTTGTTGCCCCTTCATTGTGGAATGAGCTTCCCACAGAGCTCCGCTCCTCTGCATCACTAGTTTCTTTCAAGAAACAATTAAAAACATACTTATTTCAGCTGGCTTTTTCACCTTAGCTAATTGTGTCTTTTTGTTCTGCCCCTTGCTCTCTGTGTTCCCTGTTTTTTGACCCCATTTTTTGTAAATATTGTTCCTTATTTAGCCCCTGATGAATGTGATATGTTCCATTTTCCGTTTCATTTCATGTTACTCCCTGTTATATCCCCTGGTAATGTTTTTAAATTTTATATACTGATGTTTTAACTGTATTTTTGTAAGCCGCTTTGATCACTTCCGTGGAAAAGCGGGATAGAAATAAAGATTATTATTATTATTATTATTAAAACTGAGTTAAAGACAGTATTTTTCAGGAAAGCGTCCCCAGACATTACCTGATTGTTATCCTATGTTTATTTTACTTTGTTGTTTGCTATATTTTCACTTGAATGTTAATATGTATTATGTTTAATTGTTTTTTGTAGAATGTACACAAGAATGCAGAATGTACAAGTTTATTTTATTTATTTTTTAATTGATTGTATGTTCCTTGTTGTGTAAATTTAGGGCACTTTATAAATAAAGCTTAATAATAATAATAATAATAATAATAATAATAATAATAATAATAGTTTGTAATACAAGCATTTGTATGTATTTACCTGAAAAATCTATATTTGGAGGGCCTTTAAACTAAAATAAAATAAAATAAAATAAATCAGATTTTTATATGTTTTAGTGATAATATGCTTTAGTGATAACAAGATGATCCCCTTTTTTGAAGAATGAAATTCAAATGAAAATTATATTTCAATCTACATATTACCTTGGGAAGTGTGAGCAACATAAAAGAAGGAAAAACAAGTTAAATTTTTAACAGTGCCAACTATGGACTGATTTTAAGGGTAAGGCCCTTAGGTTTCACATCTGATTTTCCTATTTCTTCTTTTAGATTTTAGACATGGCAGTATGACATACAGTCATCATATTTCAATATATATAAAAAAAAACATCTAAGGGTAGCCATGCTGGCTATATAGTAACTCCAATAACATCCAAACAATCATACCTTTATTGGGCCAACCAAAATTCACAATTACATGTTGCAAGCTTTTGAAGTCACACTTTTATATAAATCACACACACACACATATATATATTGAATCAGAATAGAGATGGATAAATCTGGCAATTTCATTTTGTCCCATGTTTTATTTGTGTATTGATGTGCATGAAAATGTGTGTGCATCTGTTTAATCTCACGTTATTCCTATCAAATATATAAATAAATGTTAAGTTTGTGGAGAATTCAGATTAAAAAAGGATAAAACCAAACTCTCAGCTCTGTGCACCAGCCAAATTTAATAAACAGAGATGTTCCTAACACAAAAGACCATGTATCGATTAAAAACATGGAGCTTGTGAAGGCAAAAAAAGAGTGGCAACCCTAATTCAGAATAAATGTATGCAAATGCACAGCAAACTCTGAACAGTGTGTCAGATTGGATCTAGTAGAGAGTTGACTTAGTTGTTGCTTTTTACAGCAGAATAAAAAGGAGGGGTAACACCAAGAAAGCACCAAGAAAAAGGAGGAAGGTAAAAGCTCTTTTACCATTTCCTCTGGCCAGTTAGGCCCAGTAGGTCTTAATAGCTACTCTGCTATGTATTCCCCCTGATATCCATAGAATTGCTTTGTAAATGAACTGTAATATCTCTTTCTCCCTCTTAGGAATGAAAATATTCATAAATGTCTTTCTCATAGCCATCTTGAATTAGAATTCAAATTTAAAAAATACATAAATATATAACATATAATCGCACTTTACCCCCATCCTCACTGCAAGCAAGTCTTCAACAACAATGCAATTTTGAAGAATACTCACATTTTGAGACTTTTTTTGGCACAAAAATTGATGTTTTGTTGACAGAAATGCCATTTTTTTCTGTTCAAGAAATCATGTTTTCTGTTCAGAAAAAAAACCCATTTTCCATGTAGACAGCCCATGCTAATTTTTTGCAAAGTACAAGTCCTGAACTGTGACAATTCTCATCCCATCAATAGTCTGTTTGATGGGGGATTCTAACACTTGGGAATCCCAGTTTTTCTGTCTGGCTGTAGATGCCATAGATATCAAAGGAAGTAAAAATACAAAAACCCTAAAATAATATTAAAAAGTCACTTTAAAAAATACTATAATAGTCAAGTAGTTTTGTAGTGCTAGTCTTTTAACATCTTTTATCAAAAGTATGGGTAAGGGAGTATACAGAAATGGTTGCAGAAAAGACCCAGTGTGTGCTATTGCATAATTTCAGAAATATAGGCAATGCATTTTCAAAATTAAAATAGAAACATTAGTTTCATGTCTCAAGAGACTCTGAATATGGGGGAAGTGGGATCATTACATTTGTGGGGGTATAGGTCCATGTTACCAGTTTATACTGGGATCCTCAAAATGGCATTTGGGTCTTGACCAACAACCTTTATTGATATGTGTGTGTGGCAGGGTATTTTTAGTATAACCTAGCTGCCTTGTATGCATTCATAACCATGTTCACTATGTCTATAATTAGAGATGCAGTTAGTTTTTTGTTCCAAAGAATTCAAATGCTAATGGATACCTTCACCAACAGATGTTGAACCTATAAACTGTACTGACTTCGGTAAAGTGTGTGTATTATAGGAAACGCTTAAAGAATTTGAAAGTAGCAATACTTTGTCAGCCAACATCTGCAATATTATTTTATTGTTTTTCTTTGAAATGCCAACCTCACAAATGTTTTTAAGACATCCCAAAGCCATGTATTTCAGTTCTCTCAAAGGTTTATACATTGCTTATTCTTACTTGTAGTTGATTCTCAGCTGCAAACAGTCTGACAGTGTCTTGCAGTTGTCAAAATAAAGAAATGTAATTTAAAATGCTGCAGAGAAATAAAGCTTATGCCTTTAAAAGTGCAGTCAGGAAGAATTCAAAGATATGGTCAACCAAATTATGTGTGTTGTTTGCTAAGACATTCACCCACAATGACTCCAAGTGTGTGTGCTGTTTTATTAAATAAAGCTCCATTAGGCCTAAATCCATTTGCTATTCCCACCTAGACCAGATCTACTGAATCCGTGAGAACTTGTTAAGGGATTGATTCAATGAGTCTGCTCTTGTTGGGACTAATAATTATATTTAAGGCCTTGAAAGAAACAGCAAGAACATTTGCCAAATTGATATAGGCGTCAGCCAAATATTCTGACATTTGAAAATTGCATATTTATGATGCTACTTTTCCTGGTTTATTCTACTTCTTTCTCAGTTTCTTTTGATGCATCCACACTGTAGAAATAATGCAGTTTGATACCACATTCGGTGCTGTAGCATCATCCTTTGGAATAATAGGATTTGAAATTTTAAAAGGTCTTTAGCCTTCACTGTCAAAAGTGCTTGTGCCTCACAAAACTACAAATCCCAGGATTCTGTAGGATGAACCCATAACAATTAAAATGGTGCTAAGCAGCATGATTTCTCAAGTATAGATGCACTCCTACTCTTCATTGTCATCAGCTTTATTTACCCACACCACCACCATTTTATAAAGTTTGTATGGGTCACCAAAAACAACTGGATGAAAAAAATCAATTGATTTTGGTGATGTCAGTGAAAAATTGTATTGATATGTCACTATTGTTTTGTTTCATTATTTGATTTTATCATATATTTTGAGGTTTTAATATTGCAACACTATAAATGGCTTTGGCCCGATACAGATGGGCAGGAAGCGGCATGGTGGCACGGAACCCTAGTACGTACAGACTCTGCCATCATGGCGGCCTCCGATCCACACGGGGGCCGCCATGATCACGCCGCTGCTGCACAGCATCCAAACATCACTAACAGGGAGGGGAATCATGGCAGTGCCCCTTCCTGTTTGCAACACCCCAAAAACATGCAGCTCTAGACAGCTTCTTTTGGGTGGCCTGTATGTGCTTCACTGTGTGGATGCTGCAGCACAGACGCGGGGCAAAAACAGGAGGCACAGACCCGCCCGTCTGTACTGCCCCTTTGGCAAGCAATGTTTGTTTCTTGAAAAATGTGGCAGACATGCATGTTTGCAATGGGTGCTAGACATGACTAACACATTAAACTGGTTATCCACAATCATCTCTGAAGAAAAAGTATTTAAAACAACAGCAGCAGCAGCAACGACAACAACAACAATGAAAAACAAAAGAGTGAAAATGTTGCTTCAAAATAGTCTTTTGTCTGCAGCCCAAAGCACACAAAAGTGGAAATCCCACTGAACATACATGCAAATGATTTTTACTGATAACGCATGATTTTGCATGTATTGCTGTGGCTGTTCCTCAACACTTCAGATCCTTTGATGCCAGTTCAGAACAAAGACAATGCAATGAACATAGCATTCACTCTTATGCATTTCAGTGTTTCCTACAGGCTACTGGTGGCATTGCATAAAGAATAACGATTGGAAAAACACAATGTCTGAGAGAAACCTTTCTTTAGATTCTATAATTCAAAGCATCTAAAGATTCTTCTAAAGATTCTTTAGATGTATTCTGAGATTCAGAGTCTTAGAAACAATAACATAATCAATTTACTCTAGATATTTTCAAGTATCTTCCATCTAGTACAAAAATATATGTAAGTAATAATGAAAATTTTAATTGAAAAAAACTATTATCAGCTAGGGGAGGAATATAGTCAGGTTATATTATATTATATTAGAGTGATTCTTTAGACTATCATGTTTAAGATCTGTTAAAGTTTTCACACTGTTTGACACTGCAGGAAGAACCTGTTACAAAGAATAAATGTACATCAAAATTGAGACTTTTACAATGTACTAGAACGATGCATTTGAAGATGTTAAATATTTTGCTGTTTTTAAAATGTTCTTTATTCATCTTCTGGAGTTATTTTATATAGCAAGAAGCATAAGTAGTGTCTCCAAATATTTT
>NC_056525.1:116328521-116350928 GCF_019175285.1 Sceloporus undulatus
TAATAATAATAATAATAATAATAATAATAATAATAATAATAATAATAATAATTTGTATCCCACCCCTTTGAGGTCAATCGGGGCGGCTAACAGCAATAAAATACAATACATTATACATCAAAAATCTACTTCCCTCCCTCCCCCCCCCCAAAAAATATATTTCCACAAATATGTATCTTTTGTGAGCAGAACAGAAACAGTTTTAAAAACACATACAGGATTTCAACAGGTATCTGAACAAAATAGTAATAAAGAATTATGTTATAAACAGAAAAAAGAAAAGAAAATATAAAACAGAAAAAGAAAAGAAGGAATTATACAGAAAGTTTCATTATGAGAAGCAAATTTTGTACTGTAAGAGGAATGTGTAGTTTCCAAAAATATTTTAAAATATGTTTAAATAGATATGTATCTTTTGTGTGCTTATATTAAAATTATATTAAAACAAAAACAATTGTGTATGTGTGTGTGTGTATAGATGTTAAGCTGGTGGCTGATCAAAATAGTAGCAAAGAATTGTATTATAAAACATATATGGAAAGTTTCATTGTGAAAACCCAGTTCCTATCCTTCAAAATAAATGCACCTTCCCAGCCTTTCTCAAATAGTGGGGCGGGCCCCCCGGGGGGCACAAGGCTCCGTAAAGGGGGGTGCGAGGCTCTGTTATGCAGAGGTGTACTTATAACAATTTTATAGACAAATGATACTATTTACAGTCGCGCGGGGGGGCGCGAAATGTTTTCTTCTTCCTAGGGGGGGCATGACAGAAAATAATTGAGAAGCACTGAGTTAAACTGACATGTATAACCCAATATACTAAATTTCGTTGTCTCCTCCTACCGGGATACAAGGCAAGAAACAATACATAGGCCCGGTACAAACGAGTGCTTTGTGGCACGATGGGGCCAAAACTAAAATTCGAGAGTGTGCAGCATCCACATATTCCCGAACCCTAGCACGTAACAGCAGCTCTGTCATGGTGGCCTCCTGTCCACATGGGGGCCCCATGATGGTGCACGTGTCATACAGCATCCAGACAGGCAGGAAGTGGGGTCATGGCTCTAGGCAGTTTCTCTTTGGCAGCGCGTTGGTGCTCCAGCGTGCGGCTGCTGTAGCACTGATTCAGTGCAAAGACAGGTGGCATGGAGCTGCCCATCTGTCGAACCCCATAGATTCAAAAAGAGAGTATAACTTGTTTGAATGAACATTTATGGTAAGAAGCCAATCAACTACATACTAACAATATTCACAAAGGTGGGTATTGCTCTTCAAGCAATAGATGGGAAATTTTTCCAACCACCGTAGACCAGAGTACCATGTAAAGCTGCTGCTTGCTCAGCGTTTGGCCTGGACAACTCAAGTGTATTGAAGATGCCCTGACACACATATTGTACCACAATTATATAATTCCTAGAGATGATATGAATGCCTTGGCCAAAAGAAGATGCCATTTGAAGCTACCACACTTTAGCTCTTTAGCAAAATATTCTACATGCTTCACAAAATGACAAATCCCTGGATTCTATAGGATGAACACGTGACAGATAAAATGTTACCAAATTGCTATAACTATGCATTGTAGAAACACTCTTACCATACATCTAAACTATAGAAATACTTCAGTTTGATACCACTTTAAGGGCTGCAGTGCCTTCTATGTAAACCTGGGATTTGTAGTTCAACAAGGTATTTAGCTTTCTCTGCTGAAGAATGCTGGTGCCTCACAAAACTACAAATTCCAGGATTTCATAGGAAGGAGCCATGGCAGTTAAAGTGGTGTCAAACAGCATTAGTTTCACAATGTAGATGCAATGTAGATGTCTTGCTCTAATGTTATGGAAGACCACATATTTATCCCTAAAGAATTCATTGTCATGTTCATGATTGTGACATTAATATACACATTTGTCTTCATAGCCAGCAGTGGTACTAAGAGGCAGTACAGACTGGCACTTTATGCTGGCATGTATGCGAACTAGGGCTGAGCATCCAGATGCTCCTAGCCCTAGTTTTGCCACCCCGCCACCATAATGGCATGTGCCCATCCACATGCACAGAACCCAAACGGAGTTGGATGGAAGGGGCTTCATGGGGCCACTCCACACTGTGATGTTTATGATGCCCCTTCCAGGAAGATGCTGAGAGCAGCTTCTTTTGGGGTGCAGATCGGTGCCACAGCATGTGGCTGCTGCAACACTGGTGTAGGGCAGAAAGGGGCAGTTCCCAGCTGCCCATCTGTACCACCCCTAAGTGACAGAGATCTGTTTTTTTTTCAATAACTGAGGTACTGCAGGATGCCCTCTATTGTCAGTGAGCTGCAATGTGATAATCAAAAGCAAGGGCTCCGTTGCATCTCCCTTGTGCAGGTTACTGGGGTCTGGACATATCATTCTGCAGTGTCCCTATTGCCAATAGAAAATACTTTCATCTCTTGGTGTGGCTGCTGGTTGTTAAGGTAGAATTGGGGAGTTGGGTCAGAAGACAATATGTAGTGATACATTCATAACTATCTCTGAAGATGCCAACCACAGATGATGGTGAAATGTCAGAAACAAACTCTTCTGGCCACATAGCCTGAAAAACCCACTAAAAAACTATTCATAACTATGTTTGTGAAGTAGGATCTCAGCCAACATTGCCTTTTTTTTTTTTTTTTTTCCTTTGAGGATATGAGGGGCACCTCACAGTCTGAGGTGTGTCCTGTTGAAGATGACTTGGGGAAGGAAGAATGAACAGAATTTATTTCCTGTTTGTGGCTTTTATTTTATCCAAGAGAGGGTTCATATTGAAGAAGACGAAATACTCACAAGCTAAGCATCCAAATGGCTGCAGGGAGCTCTTCAGTTTCTCAGGGAGGGTGAACAAGAGGAGTGGAGCTAGACTTAATTTCCAAATGCTCCATCAGATAATGGCCTGAATCTCAATCAGAGTAGACCCATTAAATCAATGGATTTACTGCTCTGTTGACTCAAAAGTGAAGAATTGATTCAGTGGAGCCATCCTGGGTGGATTCAGACAAGTCAATGAGAGGAACAATCAATTTCTCAGGAGAATCACACATGCACAGCAGATGAGGAGAAAATGTGTTTTATATATTTATATACACATTTCAGCTTGCCATTATTTTAGGATTACATTTCAGGTTATGATTTTACTTTGATGTAATGACATCTCCCCCCCCCCTCACTTTTTTTTAAAAGATAACAGTCATTATATATGACTGAAAATTACAGTGTTCGGTTTAGAATGTAAACAAGGTACGTTTTCTACTGTTTTGCTTAGAACATCAGTATGGTACACTGTCCTCTAAAAATTGTTCAGTTTCAATGGTTTAATGGCTTTTTTATTTTTCTTAAGATGAAATAGTCCAGTATTGTTTTTAGATCTTCATTGTGAAGACAGCTCCAGCAATATTAAACAGCAATATTTCTTTCAACCAAAAGAAACTGGAGGGTATTAAAGATAAGCATTTTTTTTTATTCTTGAAGGATTAATTCAGCAAGTAGTACCCAGATGAGATGTTTGACACAAACAAACAAACAAACAAACAAAAACAAAGCTTAATTCTGTCTTTAAAATGTCAACAATTTCCTTTTAGCCTTGTCTCTCCCTTGGTTAGATATCTAAAGTGAAACCTGCTTTTTAGGCGTTATTGAAATCATTCATGTGTTAAGCTTCAACACAACAAAGATAGCACTGGAAAACAAAGTGTATTCTTCCTGCCAGCAAAGATAATTGTGTTGAGTCTTATAGAGATATCTTAGAAGAAACAAGAGGGAAAGATACTTGTTTCTTTGGAGATACATGCCTGAGAAAGAAAAGGGAGGATGTGTAAAAAACAAGGAGGGACCTTAATGAAAGAGAGACTCAAGAGGGCAAAATAACTCTGCAGTCAGTAAACACAGTATATGGCCTTGCTTCTGTGTAGAGAAGCAGGAGCTAGAAAGGCAGAATGTAAACATCCATGACATTACTGAAGAACATAAAATAAAGCTGAATTGAAAATGCAAACTTGGAGGCAAAATATGGCACTTATACATGTCATCCATTGGGGGGGGAGGTTTCATACATTCCAAGAAGCCCCTAGCTTTCATGCCAATGGGGCATGGGGCACTGTGGGAGAAAAGCAAAGGCAAGCACAAGACAGAACAGAAGGAGACTTGTGTTTTCATCCCCTTCTAGCCCTCATAGAATTATGTTGGTTCCCTTTGTGTTACTGGATAACTGATGAAACATAAGGGGAAATATGACAAATGGTTTGCTTTCCTGAGTCTCTAAGTGAAGAAGAGAGTCTTTTGCTATAACCCTTATCACAATGGGAGTGACATATTCTAGAACAGGGTTTTCTGTGGGGGAGGAGGTTGATTTTCTACCTCAAAGAACCCATTCCAGGAAGCACTACTGATAAAAATGCAAATAAAATAAAATAAAAATGGAAGAATTTCCAATAAAATATGCCCTTCTGGTGTTGTTTTGGGGGTGTGGGAAGCTGAGACACCTTCAGAGGAAAGAAATGCAAGTAGGTTTGTCATATTACCCATTTGGTAGGATTTTGCCAACATTCTCGGCATGCCTTCTAGTGCTGACTTGGTCTAGATTCCAAGGTTCCAATTTAAAAAGGCAAATCTTTAGGTCAAGATGTCAGGTGAAATGTGCAGTCACTTTTCTGTCCAATTATTTTGTGACAAACAAAACTGCCGCAGCTTTTCAGTGCATTTAGCCAATGAATGAAGTCTCACAGCTATGATTTACATTTTCTCAGATTTGTAACAGTAGATTTGCCCTGTCCTTTCCCAGTCCCACTTTTTGGTTTCTTGATCAATGGTACAATTCTGGAAGAAAGTCTTGCTTTTTGGAGAAAGTCTGGCTGAGCCTTGAAGAGCTCTTTTCAAAGATTGCTCAATCAGCAAAAGAACGAGTAGAGGATAAGGTACTGGAATGAAAGTAGATGGGGCAACAAAAAAAGCTGAGGAATTCAAAGATATAGCCATGTTAGGACCCAAACAGATTCCAATTTACATTCTCACACATCTAGGACCTGGCTTGCCACTCCACTGAATGCATCTGAGGAAGTAGATTCAAGTCAACAAAAGCTCATGCTGTCAACTTCTTTCGTTAGTTAGTCTCAAAGGTGCTATAAGATCTCTCTACCAAGCAAGTTGAGGTGAAAGAGCTGTAGCAGCACAACAGCATAATACAAGAAGTATGGGAAGAAAGCATAAGAGCAACATCCAATGAAACACAAGAAGAGGTAGAATAGCATGGGACAAAAAGGAGTCCATTGAGAATGGGAGATGAGAAATCATCACCTACAAAATTCCTTGAAATCATGCAGCAGTGCTACCAAAATTGTATGAAACATGAGCAAAAGGACTGTGACTCTATCCATAAAAAATAAACTGTCTTTTAATGTTAACTCCAAGTAGAATATATATGTCATGATAAGTATTGTTATATGCTAAGATATGTACTGAAAGTAGAGACCCATGAGATCTACAGACAGAGCAAATGGAATGCAAGTAATTTTAATGCAAGGATTGCATATAAAGTTAGAATGTGTTGGTGTACCAAATCCAGTTAAAAGGGGCAGTGAAAGCCAATGAAATAGCTGGGAAAAATGCAATGGAACTAGAAACTGTATGTACAGTGAGTAGCATAGAACTGAGGGGAATCCAAGGAAATGGAACAAATTGAGAAGAAACTGAAATGGTTCACTTTTTAATATGCTATTTTAAAAACATCTTCACCTATTCTTTTGTAGGATGTATCTAATACCTTAGTGTAAAAAGACTGATCCATTTTTCAAACTGAAAATAAGGGCAGCTTCATGCCTGCTCAACACTTTATGACAGTAAGATCAATTGATGACTTACATGGTAAACGAGCCACCAAAGATCTAAAACCCATGGTAGAACTTTCATTTCACCTTATATGTCTTCAAACACAAATGAGTCACTTTGCTCATTCTACTGCTAAACAGCAGGTGTAAAGGAATAGCAAGTGGGAAAATCAGATGACATGCAGGCCTGCTGTCATCTTTTCTTAATGATATAGTTGAAAGTCTGGATACCTGTCTTTGTTTCCTTGGCCCTACTACTGATATATTTGGTAATGAAAGAATGACAGGGTTCTGCTGCAGGAGAACTATGTCTGTTTCTGTGAATTCAAATCTTATGAAGAACATCTTAAGGAGAAGGGTATGCTTAGCCTGGAGAAGAGAAAACTGAGAGATGACATTATTATAGCTACCTTTAAATATTTGAAAATGTCATGCAGGACATGGAGTGAGCTTGTTTTCTGCTGCTCCGGAGACTAGGGGACTGTGCAGACCCAATCTGGCCTCTTTGCAGAGTGCAAAAAGGAGCTGCAAAAAGTGGCTCCTTTTTGTGCCCCGCAAAGGGCACAATAGCTGTGGTGTCATGGCTTTATGGTGTTCCATCGGCATTGCCCTGAGGATGGAGTCAGGCATGCATCATGTGGATGCTACACCTCGACTCTGCCCCCAAGCTGGCCTTTACGGCTGGTCTGCACAGGGCCTAAAACAAGAACCAATGGATTCAAATTACAAGAAAAGAAATTCTACCTAAACATTACAAAGAGCCTCTTTACCATAATAGTGAGAAGGACTGCCTCAGTGGATGATGTCATTCTTAAGTCATTTTTAAACAAGGCTTGGATGAACAACTCTCTGGAGTGTTTTAGTTGTATATTCCTGCATGTTCAGTATGTGAACTGGATGGTCCTTGTGGCCCCTTCCAACTCTACGAGTCTATGGCGCTTTACAGACTGCCCAAAAGGGCAGTCTGTAAAGCGCCCTTATTTGCTGTATGGAGGAGCCTCAGCGGCCAAACTGCACGGCTCCTCCACGCAGCAAAAAGAAGCTGCAAAATGCAGCTGCTTTTTGCGGCGCACTAATGATGCTGCAAGGCACCAATGGCGCACTTGCAGCATCATTAGTGTTGTGGAACGTGCGGCCGCTAGGCGTCCGTGACATCAAAATGGCGGTGCCCGTGTAGAACGGGCACCGCCATTTTGTACATGCTGAGTGCGTACTAGGGTTAGGGGCATTCGGAAAGGACGCTCCTTTCTAACCCTAGTACGTGCGCGGCACATACTTTTTGCCCATTTGTAATGGGCCAATGATATATCCAGACATCTATACTGTTACTCTCACAATCCAGAAAGGTATCTAATTAACATTATGTGTAAGCAATAAATGAACCCTTCACTCTAAATTTAGCACTCCGGCTATCAAATCCCTTATTGACATTTTCCTCATTTTGCTATGAAACAAAAACAATTATGGAAACAGAAGTTTTTAAATATAGCTATTCAAAAAGGGAACCATAGTCAAGATGCTTCAATATACCTGACTTACAGATGGGTAGCAAGTGAACCTGGAAATAGCTATAGTTCCCAACAGCTTCCCAGGCTTAGCTACGTGTCTAATCATGCAATGAAATAGGATCCCTCAGTTCTGAAGTCTTGGTGCCATTGGTAAGTCGCTGAATTTCATTCAGGAGCCATCACTTTGCCCTTTGTGTTCTAATACAAATCATTTTCTTTGCAATATAGTGAATCACAATTACTTTCCAGTCACAGAAACCTTAAAACAAGTCTTGTTAAAAAGCTTTTCCTTTTTATATTGACGACAGCAAATTAATATTTGGTGAAAAGGGGATATTATAGATTGCTTTCATTTTACAGGTTTTACTTCTAAATAGATTCAATCTGTGATAATGATGAGGGAAGACAAAAGGGCTGAGCAAGTTAACTTCTGTGACAGAATTTTGAATGACTCACTTAGGGGGGAGGGATCAGAAGAATTGAACATTGGAATTGGTGAGAGTACTGATATTTCCTATGGATGAAAGTTGGGTGATATATCCACACATTTCTAAGTGTCCTGGGATTGTTGAAGCTGATGTTCTATTCCAATTCAATGGATGTTAATTTGGAAGTTGAGAAAAATAAGTCACAAGGAACAGATGATATTCCAATTGAAGTATTGTTCTACAATGCACACTGACAGAAACAACTCTAGTGCTACATTTTTCACATTATTATTATTATTATTATTATTATTAACCTTTATTTATGAAGCGCTGTTTTAATATTGTGCTGTTTTATTTTTGTTGTTTTTAAGCATCTTTTATGAGCTGGGTCCAATCTGAGAGAAAGGCAGCATATAAATAAAATAAAATAAAATAAAATTATATATTAAAATAATAAATAAATACAGTTTTTTGTTTGTTTTTCTTTTTCTTTTGTTTTTTGCTATTTTTGTTGATCATGATCTTTTTGCTCTTCTGCAGAAGTAAAAAGAAAAGCAGTGTGGTTGGAAATGTTTTTGACCGTGTGTATGTCAAAACCTTTAAAGCCAACTATAAGCAATTGTGCAAATATTCTTTACATCCATACTACATGACCATTGCCCCCAGACCTTTTCTTTCTCTCTGTCTCTCCTTATCTTTCTCTTCACCACCACCATCATTCTCTTCTTCATCATTGTCAACATTGTCATCATCATCATCATCATCATCATCATCATCATCATCATCTTTATTTATAGTTTACCATCTTCTTCAAAACTAGGATACAGGATGTCTACCCTCTATTTAAGAATGTTGTGGGCCAACTATTCTAAGTCAATCTAAATTATTGCAAGCCTCTTCTCACCCCACCAGGCCTTGCTTTTCTGTATATCTTTTTTTGCAGAGCTGACTTCAAGGGTGATGTCAAGAGGCTGTGCATAGACAGCTTCCCAATATAAACTGTCTGCCTCAAATCAAGCCATCAGTTGTTCATACTGATCTCCAGTTGCATTCCACTGAGCTCCCATACAATCTGCCGCTGGTCAGCCTGGCCAAACTGTTGCCAAATTTGGTTGTCATTGTTCACTTGTTTATGGATAGCATACTTGAATACAACTAGGGCCTAAAACACATGGGCCAAAACACCCCAAGTTGATCCTGGGGTGCGACGAACAGATGGTGCACACCTCCAGGTTGGGCCAAAGCTAAGGTGGCCTGGGGCCACTGGCAAAATGAACACAAAAAAGTGCTCCTTGCTGGTGGTCCGTTTGGGACTGTGGTGGCTGCCAGTCTCAGGACTGTAGTATCTGGTCACCGTGGTCATGTGCCAAATGGGGAGCGACCGGGGCTGGAGTAGCCAGGGTTGCTCCAAGCTGCCAGTCTGCTTGCCCCCTAAATTCACTAGATTGTTCATGTACGGTTAGTACAGCTGGCACTGGTGCAGGTGAAACATTTCTCCAGACTCTTATCCATGCTGTAGAAGAATACATACATTAGTTCTAGTCCAAATTGATGTTTCTCTAGCTGCATCATTCTCCTTCCTACTGATTCAAAGGCTTTTTCTCATGCTGCCATGGAGGAACTCCCATAAAATTGGGGCAAGCTAGGGGCAAATAAATATAAATAAATAAATACTTAGGTAGCCCTCTCTAGGTTTTCTCCTGGCTAACATTGGGGCAGAGTATGTATCCATTTGATGCATCATGCACATGCCTTGTCCTTCTCCAGCATGCAAGCATCTGAAATATTCAGAGGAAAATTAAATAAGCTTCATATCTAAGGGGGATATACACCTCCTTATGGAATGTTTATGGAATGGAGTGGTACCAAAGTATGTAGATATTTATGATCCACACTTTCTTTAGTTTCCATGTGAGATCTGTTCACACCTCTAAGTCTTCTACTGACAGGAGTGTTAATATGGATTCAATTTAAAGCAAGATCTGAGGTAAATTTGGTCAGGTAAAGCATGACTTCCAATTTTCAGGTGAGTGAAAAGAATGTTATCAAGATTAATACTGGGTTTGGATGAGAAAATTTAATCTCTGGTAAAATTAGCAGTATGATGTGACACAAGACATTGATTCTATGCCATAGGAAAAGAAAGTATACAAGAAATGAAAAGATTTAGTGATGCAATGAGATAATTTTAGACTCTAGATGTAATAACTTTATGGAGAATGAGTATTTCAGTGGCAATACCTATTGATTCACACATTAAAAGATTGTAATCCATGTCTCTTTCTGATAACTGACATAGTAGAATGAATGATTTACAGGCTGTGGCTCACTTTTCTTCATTTTTAGGATGTAAGTTTCCTAATTTAAAGAATGTTCTGCAGCATCAGAATTCCTGAAAAACATGATGAACATGACTGACCAGTTTGCAAAGATATCTTATCAGAATTAATCTATGCCAAAGATTATCCAGCTCTAATTTGGAGCCTGAAATCAGAGATTTTAGCATTCCCTGAAACACTTGTGGTTAAATGTATTGGTCTGCCCCAATTAGAATTGACGTATTGAATAAGTTTTTGAATCTGACTCAATATGCAGCTAATTCCATTATTAAATGGGTCTGTTCTAGTACTAAGAATAGGATTTATTTATCTTTGCATAATATTGCTCAATACCATCATTTTCTCTTGCTGTTTTTACTTCCTTCAAATTTATCCCCCTCTTTCTGTTGCTATTTATTTTTTCTTTCCTGCTTTAGTGATTTTTTTTTAAAAAATCACTATTTCTCAATCTTTGGTCTTCTAAATGTTTCATACTTCAGCTCCAAAAATCCCTGGTCACTATCTAAGCAGACTAAATCTTTTTGAAGTCCAAAACATCTGAAGATTTGAGAAGAAATGACATAGCTGATTCAAGGTACGTAATCATAGATTATGGGGTGAGAAATGTAAGGCAATTCCCTTTATATTTTTACAAGTGAAAGGTTGAGTTAAAGACAGTATTGTGGTGGCCTTCCCTTTAAAGTGTTCTGATTTTGTTGGTTTCTGACACAATTTTAATGGAATTTAAACTATGTGGTTCAACACCATTCACTGTAAACAGCTATCTAAGAGATGCAATTTCCTACAAACAATCAATGTAAACTTCTTAACCGTCTCCAATTTAAGCTAGTAAAATATATCCTTTTAGCTCTGACATCCTTTATGGGATAGAGTCATAAATGGTCTTTTCCAGTAATTCCATTCAGTTTGATGCTCTCATTAATATGTGGCTGGAGCAAGATAGGTACTTTGGGAGGAGGGGGAGGAAATTGACACACACGGACACATACCCATTACAACCCCTAGCAGTGATCTTAAAGCATTGACTGTAACAATGTAATAAAATGCAACCTGCACTTCCACCAATTCAGTCAATTTGTTGTCCAAAATTCATGCCTTCTGGAAAAAAGAATACAATATCCTGTTGTTATGATCTGGGACTAACATAACAAAGGCAATAGTTACTAACATGAAAAAGTAGTTCTCTGCACCCAAACAAGCAAAAATAGAAACATTCCATACTTAAAGTAAAGAGAGATTTCCCCCTCATCATTTTACTTAAATCAGAAAAAAGTCCTTTTCATCACCTCCCTTCCCCAGATTATAATGAGCTAATAGACCACAAGTTGAACATGAATCAACAGTGCGATGCAGCAGCTAACAAGGCCAATGCAATTCTAGGCTGCATCAATGGAAGTTTAGTGTCTAGATCAAAGGAAGTAATAGTGCCACTCTATTCTGCTTTGGTAAGGTTCCACCTGGAATACTGTGTCCAGTTCTGGGCACCACAATTCAAAAAGGATGTTGAGAAACTGTCCAAAGGAGGGTGACTAAAATGGTGAAGGGTCTGGAAACCATGCCCTATGAGGAACAACTCAGGGAGCTTGATATGTTTAGTCTTTAGAAAAGAAGGTTAAGAGACGATATGATAGCCATGTTTAAATATTTGAAAGGATGTCATACAAGCTTGTATCCTGCTGCTCCAGAGAATAGGACACAATAGATACAAGCTGCAGGAAGAGATTCCACATAAACATTAGGAGGAACTTCTTAGCAGTAAGAGCTGTTCAACAGTGGAACACACTTCCTCAGAGTGTAGTGGGGTCTCCTTCTTTAGAAGTCTTTAAATAGAGGCTGGATGGCCATCTATCAGGAATGCTTTGATTTTGAGTTCCTGCATGGCAGGGAGTTGGCATGGATGGTACTTGTGTTCTCTTCCAGTTCTATGATTTTATGATTCTAAAGGTAAGGTTGGATTAAAAAAAGTTTCCAACTGAAAGACAATTATTATAATCATATTCTGTCAGTTACCAAATCATTGGTGTGTGGCTGATTTAGGTTTTGTGAGTATCAATATGTAACATATTCCCACTGGCATTGGCCCTTGAGTTTCACATACCTAGGCCTAAATCCAATTGCTACTCCACCTAGAAGGATCCCATTAAATCCAATTAGATTTACATAAACATTAGCTTATCATTTACTATTTGATTCAATGAAACTATTCTAGTTGGAGTTGGATATTAAATTTCAATTCCTTTTCTGAAGTGCAATGAGTTTTGCTTCATATTGCACCAACACATAATTGCTACAAGAAAGATTATTTGAATTCATACCAGCGATCTAGCCAAACATTACCTTTGCAGAATAGAGTTTACTTTTGCTGTTATTTATTACGTCTACCAGATGTGCAGTAATTGCACTGAAGAACATAACAGTAAAAGAACTGTTAATATAGCACCCTAAAATTCTTGCAAAAAATTAAATACAAATCCAGTGACAATTATATAATAAAGCAAATAATCTAATGCATTTAAACTAAAATGATTAGCCTTCAAAATTGCATGGTGTTAAAATCATTGTGGAGATTCAGAAATTAAAATAAATTATATTTAAAGACCTATTTTAATATTATTTTTAACAGTAAATTGCCTGGCTCCAGAAAGACTTTGGAGCAAATGTCAGTTGTGGTAAACTGGAGAGGCACACATTAAAAAATAGATACACTTTTTAGTATTATGGCCACGAAGTCAACAATGTCTTGAACAACACAACAACAACAGAAACAGTTTGGTACTATACCACTGTCAAACTGATGGGAGTATGGCATCTAGAGTCCCCACACTACCACTGAAAGCCTCTAAGGCAGGGGTAGGCAACCTTTTTGAGCTGGGGGCCGAGTTGCTGTCCCTCAGACAACTGGGGGGCCGAAGCCAAAAAATAAATAATTAAATATTTTTTTAAAAAAAGTTAAATAAATAAATAAACTGGGACAAATGTAGGACAACATTTTCAAATGGTGGACATTTTTTTTAAAAAAGTGGAGGACATGCAAAAAAATTTGCTGATTTTTTTAAAAAATGTTAATATAAATGCATGTTTCTGAGGCGTCTATTGACAATTACTCCCCTTGCCCCTGCGCGCGAGAGGCTAAAGGCCCCGGCAGCAATCAGCGGCAGGACAGGGCTGGGGCCGGTCCCAAGGCCTCGCCGGGCCGCATCCGGCCCGCGGGCCGCAGGTTGCCTACCCCTGCTCTAAGGTGAGACAGCAATGATAGAGGTGAAGATGCTTTGAACCTCTCAGAATCCCCAGCAATATTAGGTGGGGATGATGGGAACTGTGGTCCAAAATATCAGGAGGAGCCTCTGTTCCTTACCCTTGATATGGAAAATAAAGATTTGGACAAATCTTGTTTAATTTTTATTTCTCATTGAGATCAACAATCTTGAGGGGTTGAATTGTGTGTCAGGAGTTTGTTTAACCCCTCCAGGAGATTTCTCAGTTTCAGTGAAAGAATGAGACTAAGGACATTTCTTTTCCCACTGAAGTTTCTGCACTTTTCCAACATTTATCTGCCCATCTTTTTTTGCCTTTGCAAACTAAAGCACACACACTCACAGCAAGTGCAGACGGACTAGTCAATGATTTATGTATATACACACTTACACATGTTTTCTAGCAGTTTGGAAATCCGGTCAGGAAAAATAATAAACCACTGGAAATTTTGTACACTTATCATCTGCTATTTAACATTCCAAAATGTTGAAGAGGAATTATTCTACAGAGAAAAATATATGTATATGTGTGAAAGAAAATTCTGGATTCTGTGTGGAATATTGGTTTCCTGTCTAGCAATCCCTGTTCCCTGTGCATAGAATTATTTTTTACAGTGTTTTCTGCACTGGAAACCTGATTTCTACACAAAGGTTTGTGTGTGTGTGTGTGTGTGTGTGTGTGTGTGTGTGTGTGTGTGTAAAACATGCCCCCCCAACAGAATAAATCCTGTGTCACACTTCAGGATTGCCAAGTACAGGGAGAATACTGTAGAGGAAAATTCATTGTATGCCACATTGGAGAGAAAAATAACTATTCATCCTTGCATGCAAGAATGAAATAGCTGGAGCTTCAGATCCCTTTAAAAATGTTTTCTTGTTCTTCCAAACAAGAACAAGACAAGTAAACATTTAGATCCTGAATAATCACACCATGTCACATGTCCCTCATGTTCTTTTTTTGTGCACACTGCTGGTATTGCAGGACATCTGGACACATAGGACACATTCTTATGTCAATGTCAGATAAATTAGAATTGGCTTTGTATGAGAGGACATGTGTTATTAATGAGTTCAAGGGAAATCAAGAGAGTGAAGGTAATAGAAGAAGGGCTAGATGCCATGCAAGGTACAGAAGCTTTGCCCAGAAGAGTAAAGCATTTCAAAAATCATTCCAGGAAATCCATAACATTTATTTGATTCCTACTTCAGCTAAATCCCTTTGACACAGAGTCTGGCTGACACAGACCTATTTGCTTGCTGTTTGGCATCCTTGTGACACAAAATGAATTCACTTTCTCAGCTGATAAAACAGGTGAAGGCCTGGCTCACCTTTCAATCATTATTTTGACACTAACCTCGGAAGGAAAGTCCTTATTATGAAAATAATCCTGAACTCTAGATACCTGCAGTTGATTTTAACTAAATTTGTTAATTTTTTTTTTTAAAATGAAGATATAAAATAGCACTGAAATCATGAAAGTATAAAAACAATGCAAAACGTAAAGCAACCACCACCAACACACACACACACACACACACACACACACACACACACATCCAAACAGCAACAATTGTGCAGAAACTAACAACTGAAAAAATCAGCCTGACTATAGAACATGAGCAGGGAAAGAGCCAAAAGGGAAAGTCTGTACAACATTTGGTGGCAATATACAAGACTTGCTTTCTGTGGAAGTTAACCTAGGAGTTAATCACAAGGAGGAAATCCCATGCAAAAACAGGGGTTTTAATTGGGGGGGAACCCACAAAAGCAGGTTGATTTGCACCCAACATCATTGTTAAACTAACATTAACCAAAATGGAAAGTGGAGGGAAAATAGACAAAAGCCATTCCTTTTTACTTTCAGAAAATCCCGAAAGAAAAAAAGACTGGCTTTTGTTTACTTTCCATTCGGGTTAACACAAGTTTAACAATGACACATGTGAAAATCAACCTGCTTTTGTGGTTTTTTTTTTCTACCTTTTAAATCCTGTTTTTGCACAGGATTTCCCCCATGTAATAAACTCCCTAGCCACTATTATGGAATTTTAACCTGGTCTCTTTAGCTGATTTCAGAGTATGAGGGAGATTGAAGTGAGACCAAATTTTCCTTGAGATAACCTGGACCCAATCTGTTTGGTCAGCACTTTGAACTGGAACCAGCACCTTGAACTGGTAACCAAAATAGCTGTTATTCGAAGATACTCATTTTGTAAAATACTCATGTACTTATAGTACAGTGGGCCCTTGGTATCTTCTGGAATTTGGTTCCAGAACCCTCCAGGCTAGCAAAATCCATGGATGCTCAAGTCTCATTATATACAATGATATAGTAAAATGGTGCTTCTTATATAAAATGGCAAAATCAAAGTTTGCTTTTTTAAATTTATATTCCTCCGCCCCATACCAGTATTTTAAAGTTATAGATGGTTGAATCAGTTGATTAAAGATATGTGACTACCTTAAAGATCTGTGGATTCAGGACTAACTGTAATATCACATGTGTTGTTGTTGTTGTTGTGTGCCTTCAAATGATTTCAGACTTATGGCAACCTTAGGGTGAACTCATCATGGGGTTTTCTTGGCAAGTTTTTTCAGAGGAAGTTTCCCATTGCCTTCTCCTGATGCTGAGAGTATGACTTGCTCAAGGTCACCATTGGCAAGGTTTACATGGCAGAGCTGGGATTTGAACCCTGTTCTCCAGAGTCATAGTCTAATGCTCAAACCATTACACCATGCTGGATCTCTATTTATTCATTATATCATCCTTCATCCGTATAGATCCCAAATCAAATCATAGCAAACTGAAAGGGCAATAAAATTAATACGCTCATGGGGCAGCAGTGCTTTCTGTCAATTACAGTGTCAAAACACATGGGCAGTGCCATATATAGTGCATTGCAACTGTGCGTTCTTTAGATAACTGAAGCTAAATTTCAAAGTTGAATTCCTCCACATAACTAGAATGTCTTAGAGACTCTAGAGAATACTGCAGTAGCTCTGATTTCTATGAACTTTGTGTTCATCATCACATGCTTATTGTCAGTCCTGTTGCCTTTCAAATGTTCAATGTGTGTGGTGTTCTACTTGCATTTGTTTCCCACCTATATAATCATGACCCAGGTTTTAAACAGAACTTTCATGAGTAGTTCTCTCTCTCTGTGATCACTTTTCACCAGCAAGAAAATATATTCTTATTCAAATAGGCCTTTAGCCTTTAATTAATTTATATAGAAGTATCTGCAATGGATGTGCAGTTTCTTAATATGTAATATGCTTTATTGTATTTTTAACTATTTTCATACTCACGTAAAGTTTTAATTGGTTTTTAAATCCTTTCTTTAAAAAAAGCATGTTGTTTTAGCTATTTCATTTTAAATTGCACTGTAAGCCATTTTGAGTCCCGTATTGAGACAAGGCCAAACCAATTGAGGAAAGCAAATGAAATTACTCCAGTTCTGGGAACAAACAGAATCTCAACATGATGCCTTCCTATGCTTGCCACTGGTGCCACAAGTAAGAAGGTTATCCCTTTGCACCTAATCACTTTGGGAGCAGTAACTGAACAGTTGATGAATCTGCAACTGAGAAGCCCCTCACCCATGCCAACCTTTGTGGCAAGACCAGCATGGGAGAGAGGCTCCTTGCTGCTGCTCAGTCAGCTGTTCAGTTGCTGTTTACAGTGTGACTGAGTGCAAAGGAAACAGAAACTGAGCAGCCGGTCCAGCAGTGTCCTCTTGCCTGTGCCAGCCTTGAGGCAAAGGCCACCACAGGCAAGAGCTTCTTGGACATTGCTCAACCAGCTTCTTGGTCACTTGGTCACTTGATCGCTCAGCCACTGCTCCCTTTGTGCTCAGTCACCCTCAGAGCAGCAACCGTGCTGCTTGCCTGCTGGCCTTCCTTTTGCAGTAAGGCTGGTGCAGGCAAGATGGACAAACAGGTCTGAGCCTATACTGAAATTTCTGCTTTTGCTGTATTCTCACATGAGATGCTGTGGTGAAAGTGCAATGGAGCAATGGATGCAAGCTACAGGAAAAGAGATTCCACCTCAACATTAGGAGGAACTTCCTGACAGTAAGGGCTGTTCAACAGTGGAACACACTCCCTTGGAGTGTAGTGGAATCTCTTTCCTTAGAGGTTTTAAACAGAGGCTGGATAGCCATCTGTCAGGGATGCTTTGATTGAGAGTTCCTGCATGGCAGGGGGTTGGACTGGATGGCCCTTGTGGTCTCTTCCAACTCTATGATTCTATGATTCTATAAGTGGAACTGGTGGTGTGCTTAGAATGGCTGAGATAGATCTGCTGGCTGTTTGGCTGCTGCACAAACAGTAGAACTAATATCAAGAAATAGGCATTGTGGGGTACTAGGGTTATCATTTGAGAGGAAAGGGGTCAGTAGCCTGAATAAGGTTGGGGACCACTGCTCTAAGATTAAGAGAGTGTGCATTGCTCCAAGTCACCCACAGGGTTTTCCTTGGCCAAGCAGGGATTTAAACCTGGGTCTCCAGAGTCCTAATCAAGGCTCAAACCATTACACCACACTGACTTCCTAATATATGTACTGGGACCCACTAAAATTGGACTTATACATTGGATGCTGCTGCTAAGGCTGATTAACTTTTTTAAAGTTTTGTTTTTCCCTCTCATATTGCTAATGTGACCTCAGCTAGGTTTAGGTCCTAATATGTGCTGCAGTACAGATACCTTGAGAATAACATTTATATAATTTTTACTGGCTTTTCTTAACTGACCTATTGCCATGTTTTCCATTCAATTTTCACTACAATTTTTAAAGTAGCTATAAAATTAGCATTATATGATCTTCATTCTTTAAACATTTTATATGCTTTAAATGAAGTATTAAGTTTTGAGCAGCCAAAATTATTATTTTACTAAGGGGGAGGAAAGGAGAGAGAGGGGGGAGGGAGGGAGGAAGGGAGGGATTACTATGTAGTATTATTTTCTGTGAACCACTATGAATGCATTATAGTCATGTGAAACCTAGTACACATAAATTGGCTGGGACTGAGCAAGGAAGAGAAAGTCCACATGATAAAGATGTCTGTGCATGCTTAGAGTCTTTTGTAGTACCATGCAGAAATGAGCAGATGTCAACAGCAGAACAAACTACCAGAGGTCTCTCTCTCATAGAATGTGCAGTAGCAAATGCGATATTTGTGTTGATACAGAGGGCATGTCTACACAGGCCAATTGCACCAGTTTCCTCCAGCCCTCACTGTAACCAGTGTACATGACATAGGGATAAAGCCCTGATTTGAGTGTGGACTGTCTTCATGAGGGAAGGCCAGTTCTACACTCAATCCTCCCTTTCCTTGGCTAAATCAGATGTTAAAAACACACTCCAGAGTTTGCAGGAAAATCCAGAGTACTCCCCAGTGATGCTGGGTGGCTCTTTACACACATATCCTGCTGTGCAATCTGGCACAGCCACCACTGGCACAAGTAATTCCCTCTGAGGTCACAATGAGGTACCCAACCATGTGACTGATGCTGGGATGCCTAGTTTTTTACCCCAGAAGGAACAAATCATGCTAGTGGTGGCAGTGCTGAGTAGCAGAGCAGGATACTTGTGTAGACAGCTGCCCAACATCACTGCAGAGTGCGAAGGTAATGGGGACAATCTGTAGCAGATCCGGTGCCAGAATACTGCAAGAGCAATCCTGAGTATTCTAGCCAGTGTAGACTAGCCCAGAGAGTTCAGACACTGGGTTAAACAGGATGGCTACACCTTTTAATACAAATATCACAAATACAAATCAGCTACATTCATAGCTAATATGTCCCTTAGGTAAACAATGTGTAGCCAAAGTCAGGTTGAGGGGATATGGAGGCTAATGGATTTCAAACCAGAAATGCTCATGCAGGACAGCAATTCACAGAGGCCTGTCAGGGCTTGCTGTATTAGTGGAAGGTGTCCAAACAGTCCAGGAGAGGTAAAGTCACTTGCATCTGCCCAGACTGCAGGATTTCCCTTTTTTTTTTTATCCACGTAGTCACCCCAAGGCTTCCTTTCTCCTAATTTGTCTTGTGTTTGATGTCCCCTCTTCCCTTCCATATCCACCAGAGAAGGGAGCCAGCCCAGTTTGTTATCCCCTCTCCCTACTTTGAATGTATTGCTGTAGCTGAAGTAGAGGAGAGCCACCTATCCAGTTTAACCTATGAATGATATCCCATTTAACATGATGCCATGCTGCACTGAGCACAGGGTTAGTATTAGTGCCCTGCCACACCCTTCTTGGTAACATCTTTGTGCACAAGATACAAACAGCTGGGAATAGGCATTGGATGTTACAGATATCAGCAGTCAGCTGTCACCATGCCAACAAGCTGAAGCTCAGGAGTCTCAACTAGATCATTTTCACCCAAATGAAGAAGATGAATGTCACGACAGGGCTGAGTTACAGTAAGCTTGATAAGATGGGATACTAGAGACTACCACTGCATGTTTCAACAACCACACCAATGCATACAAGCCATATGTGACATACCAAGATCCTGGACCCTACCTGAATATATTATGTTTCATTTGGCCCAGGCAACATGGCTGTGTTCAACTATCCATACTGTTATTGGAGGACCTGTTAAAACATAAATGGTGGAGGGGGCCTGAAGCCCTACTTCCAAGGTGTACAATCAGCTGTTTTCCTGCTTTAGTCTTAACATAGGACCCAAATGCCCTGGACCTCCAGTGTTCCACCCTTGGAATAGTAGAACAGGAAAGACCATAATAGGGTGCAGCTATATCAGCTCCTATACAGAAGGAATGAATAGAAAACTGGGGATGAAAGGCAGAGCACTGAAACAACTTGCTTAGGGACAAATAGGAAATAGTACAGAGTGAGAAGAGACCTTGAAGTATGTAAACCCAACACCGCTGGGAAACATGGATATAAAGATACAATGTCCATCATGGACTAAATAGGGAAAATTTGTCCCGGTGAGGCTTTACTCAAGGTGATAATCTGCCCCTTGCCTTGCTGATGTTTTGGAGCATCTAAAACATATACATAAGCCCTGTTGGCTGAAATGAAGATTGGACAGTGATAGAGATGGACCAGAAGTGTGCTGCCTGGATCTAGTGAGTCATTCACTAACATGTATAGCTTCAGAGAATGACAATGTGAAAGTAGCCTTGAAAAGAATAGCCTTGTCATTAGACTCATAGACTGTTGGCAGTGACTGAAGGAGGTGAGGAAGCACCACATCAGATATGGGGAAATGAGTACTGGGAAGTTGGGAGGTTTTCCTTGCTCTTACCTCCAGGACCAGGTTTCAGATATTGGCAGGCCAAGCCATGTCTGAATTGGCTACTCCCACTGACATACGTGTGTCGATGCATTGTTCTATGCTTCCTGACCTAGTGTGTTCATGTGACATTACTACCCAGGTAAATTCAGTGGAAGGAGGGTTAGAATCCAGTAATGGTGCTGGCAAGAAGGGGTGCCTGCTTGCACTAAGGTTGCAGCTAGCTCTGCAAGGAGCCCTGGTGATGCAGTGGTTAAATGCCTGTACTGCAGCCACTCACTCAAAACCATAAGGTTGTGAGTTCAATACCAGTGAAAGCGCTCAAGCTTGACTCAGGCTTGCATCCTTCTGAGGTCACTAAAATGAGTACCCAGATTGTTGAGGGCAATTAGCTTACAGTTGTAAACCACTTAGACACTGTTAGTTCAGTATGAAGCGGTATATAAATGAAGCTGTTTTGTTTGTGCAGAGCAGACAGAAATGCTATGATACTGCCTGCAGAGGGTGATGCGCCAGGAGAAATGGAAGTTGCTGATGCAGAGTTGGTAACTCCATCTGGGGCAGCACCTGTGTAGTAGCAGGCTTAATTGCCTAACCCAAACACTGAATGGTAGAGGTCTGCAATATTAGGTTAAGCAGGGGTCGCTAGTGCTAAAGGGGCTGTTTTTTGTACAGTAATGACCACCCTGAAACCTTGAATGAGGTAGAAGAGGTCAGCCATAGTAGGGTGAGTGCACACTGGAGGATCTGCAGAAGTGGTTGGTGTGACAGAGGAGTGATGTAGAAGTGGTGAGAAGAGAAGCAGAAGTTATAGAAGTGGAGGAGTAGCAGGAATAGTGGATGGTATATGCGGACATGATGCCACTTATGATGCTTAGCCTCTGCAGGGGCCTGTCTGTGTGAAGTCCACTTGCAAGTGACCATTCTACTGTCCATTTGCATCAGCTGGGCAGGCAAAGCTTTAATCCACCCCCACCCACCCTGGTAATGTCAGCCTTGTGAGTGACTCTGATAGAGGCTATGGACGGTCTCTTGGGAACTGACAACCCATTGTTACCAGCAGTAGACTGAAGCCTTTTTGCGTTAATCCATGGCATGATGCTAGATCTGCAGTATGTGAGTGTGACAGCTTGATTAACATGATTTGCACATTGCAGTATTGCAACAGAATGTAGAGCGAAAGGGTGAATGTTCATCCTGCAGTGTGATGAGCAACGGTTGTGCAGAGCAGCAGTGAAGGATTTGCATACAGTGCAACTGAATGTGGACAGTTCAAGGATTGTGCATAGCTGTATTTGAAGCTCTCTAGGGGACAAAAAAATTGCAGAGAAAGGAGCAGGTGGTGGTAGCAATGAATACAGTAATGACAGTAATAACAGGAGGACAATAAAAATGATAGGAAAATATAGCAATAAAAGAGGCATAAGGATAGGAAATTAGTTCTCAAATAATAACATAATAAGATGATACCTAAATAATAACATAGCAAGATATGGAAGAAAAAAAGAAAAAGAAGAGGGAAATCATTAAATGAATAGATACAAGGAAAGATATGCAAGGAAAAATAAATGAAGAATTGAATAGTAAGGTCATAATGATAGAATGAGAAGGAAAGGTAAAGGGGAAATTAAAAATGGTGAAATAGAAGAAATGAATAGATAGAAAAATTAACTGACTAATAATAGACCTAAGTATGAAAGAAAGATGAGAGAGAAAATGTTAACAACAACATATTACAAAAAATATTAGTAATGGACAAGAGAAAAAGATGATG
>NC_056525.1:116350938-116373997 GCF_019175285.1 Sceloporus undulatus
ATGATGATGATGATGATGATGATGATGATGATGATGATGATGATGATGATGATGATACTAATAAGAAGAATAAAATTAATATAGCAAAAATGTAAGATGATGATGATGATGATGATGATGATGATGATGATGATGATGATGCAAAAATGAATAGTAATGGCCGTAACAATATGGTGTGGAGAGGGAAAATGTTTGGGAAAGTGGTGGTGGAGCGCAATGTGGTATGGCCTCACATAAGGGAAGGGGGTCCAATGGAAGGCAGCATTGATAGCAGTGGGAAGGGTTTTCCACCCCATGGGAGGAAACAAAATGGTCATGACTGACTACGAGGGCAGATGAGGTGAAGATGAAGAGAAAGGCTTGTCATGCCGCATGAGGGATCCAAATAAAATTCGGGGGGGGGGGTGTCAGGGCACCACATGGCCATCATGGCAGCAACTGGCTGCAAGGAGGCAGCTGGGAGAGAGGTCCAGAACAAAGCAGAGGGGGGAAGAAAGCAAGGAGTTAAAAGAAGGGGGTAAACAGACTAGAGAGCTGCCACCCAACCCATTGTGAGAAGAAAGGGAAATCCCTCCCACTCATCAGGTACACCACTAACCCACCCCACCCCCACTCCCATGGGAACTGAGGAACAATAAGAAAAACTATCCATGGATGCACACACACACACACACCAAAAACCCATGCCATGTACCACCACCCCTTCCTTTATCCTCATCACTTTCCATGTAACGAAGCCTGGTGGCCAAAGGAAAAAGATGGGAAGGGGAAGGGAAGGCAAGTGATAAGGGAACGGGAGGCCCAATCTTCTGTCACCCTGGGTAGGCTGCATGGTAAAAGGGACAGAAAATAATATGTCTGACTGCAACATGATTTGCTCATACTGAAAGTCCTGATGATAGTGGCTGCCCACCATGCTTGCAGATATATATATATATATATATATATATATATATATATATATATATATGGCTGCCCGAGACCACAGGAAATCTCATGGAATTTGTAGTCCCACAAGACTTCCCCTCAGAATTGGCAAATCCTGTTTTAAAGGTTGGAATGGTGATGCCCCCATGAGACTTAGGCCTGGTAGAAACCGCCCTAAAAAGGCAGGCTGGCAGTGACCTGTATGACTGCAGAGGGACACCGCAGCAACCAAACTGCCCAGTGTCCCTCCACCCCAAAAAGAATCCGGAAAAAGTGGGGGTTTTTAGGGCAGTGCACACCCATCACGAGTGCATCATTAGAGCACTCGTGACATAAGCGGTGCATAGCGACATCTATACGCTGTGGGTCACTTACGTCAAGATGGCAGTTCCTGTGTGGAGAGGATGCCGCCATGATGCTGCTGCCATCACGTGCTAGGGTTCTGGAGCATACGTTTGCCATATGCTCTGGAACCCTAGTATCATCAGCAGCACACCACTTTTGGCCCATCTGTCCCAGGCCTTAGTCCCTGCCTGCTCCAAGTGGCTGCAGGGTCTGGATGGGGTTCAATGATGGTGCCAAGTGTAACCCATATGTCCTTTTTTATCTCTTCTGTGCAGTTACAACAGCAGTCATCAGTCTGTGTCTGAGGCATGTTATTCATTCTTGCTTTCATCACACTGAATGGAATGGAAATAAAGCGTTCTAACTGGTAAACACCACCTGTCACTCAGTCTAACAGAGCAACACATTGTCTATCTCAGAGGCTGCTGTAGTTTTTTCCCATTTTGCTACTGGTTAAACACAAGTAATAATATTAGTATAGGCCATTGGTTCTCAAAGTTTGGTCCTTTGTTTTGGACTTCAGCTCCCAGCAGTCCTGACTGTTGACCAAGTCCAAAACACTGAAGGGCTAAAGTTTGAAAATCACTGAATTGGCAAACCTGTTAAAGGCACATATGGAAGGGGGGGCGGGCGGTGAAGATCTTCTAATGCTCATGCTAAAGCTGTTTTAAAAAACTATAGTGAAAAATCACAGAGCAGTGGAAATGCTGATTACATATCTACATATACATCATATCTAAAACCCCAGCAACTTTTAATAATAGTTAGAAACACTTGCTGTAAAAACAATGTGAAATTGTTTTATTTTATTTTCTTGAGTCATCTCCACTTTTCTCCATTATTTTTTCAGTGATTGCATGACTGTACAGCGCTCATGATGAATATTGTCTGGTAACATAGGCTGACCGATTATGGCATATGAAGCTTTAAAGTCAAAACAGTCAAATGACCTTTGTGATCAATTTCTTGATTTGTGAGCTTGTTTCCTTTTGATGAATGGGGACTCATGGTGATGAATGTTTTGTCAGGTGAAAGTCCCTTATGTATAATGTGTTTGGTGGTGGTGTTGGTGGTGATGGGGAGAATGTCAACTGGAAATCTAAGGTGAAATCTTTTAAAGCCTAGATTTCCTGCTTATAAATCAAACATGTACTCCCTCCCTGAAAGACATAGTAGTACAGCCCGGGATAAGTTTCACCATTTGATTCTTCTTGGTTTAGACATTTGCAACAAGAAAAGTAAGGGTATCATCCATATAGGGATCTGTCCACATGGCCTCTTTCTCCACTTTTCCCCAGGCCACACAGGACTCAGCTTCCCTTTCTGTATGCCTTCAAGTCTGACTTAGGGTGGCCTTAAGGCAAATCTATCACACAGCTGAGACAATGTGACTTGCTGAAGGTCACCTAGTGGATTTTCATTGCCAAGCAGGGATTGGAACCCTAGTCTCCAGAAATGTAGTCCAACACTCAAACCACTAGACATGATGATGCTCCTTTCTCTACTGGTACCAAAGTAGCTGTCAAGAGGAATCTTTCTCCTGAAGTATAACGAAAGGAAACATAACTTGCCCAGTCTTCCTTTTTTTGGAGCTTTTCCAAATAATACTACTCAGAAAAAATAGAGACCAAAGTTGCAATGCACAAAAGGGAGTTTATTCACATTTTTCTCTCATTACATTTTGCCCCTTTCCTTTGTTGTCTCTCTTCACCCGTCTTCCATTTATCTATTTTAATCATTGAACATTTCTATAATACTTTGAATGCCACTGCAGACAGTAGACAAAAACCAAGCAACCAATTCCATAATTGCTGCATTCAGATAGCTCACCGGTAAACAATGTCTCAATAGATATCTTATGTGAAATAGGAAACAGCACGACAGAAGATAAAAGCAGAAAAGAATAATAATGAGAATTTGACTAATAGAGACATTAAGCACTAACAGCAAAAAGGTAAGCATATAAAAATAGAAAGGGGGAAAAGAAAGCTGGGCAGCCATCAGCTCTGCTATGAAACCACCTCCTTTAGGCACCTTCAGACTTAAAATGTTTTGTTGCCTGAAGCAGTGCACAATAGTATGCATTACATGTTCAGATGTGAACTGAATAACTTATTTTTTTTCTTCTGCACACATGATGTAGCATGGTGTAGGGCTTTGAGCATAGGACTACGACTTGAGCAAGCCACACTCTCTCAGTCTCAGATGAGCAAAAAAACCCCTCTGAACAAATCTTGCCAAGAAACACCTTTGAACTGTTTCCTTTAGGGTCACTATGAGTCAGAAAAGACTTAAAGGCACACAACAACAACAACAACAACAACAACAACAACAACACATGATGGAATAGTACCTTAGGATAACAATTCACTTTACAACAATTTGATATAGAAATGCTAACCTAAACGAAGGAGATGTTGATGAGAGAAATGTAGCAAAATGAGCTTAACTTGGTCTGGTTAGGCCTATGTAAATTTGGGTGAATCTGTGGCTGGTGAAAACATCAGGAATAAAACTGCTTCTAGAACAGGCCACATAAGCCCGAAAAAAACACAAAAAAACTATGTGTACATTGTTATATGCTTATAGTTGTTTGTGTTGCATTTCTTGTTATCTATGTTACTATGACAGATGATAGATGTATGCATATATATGATTGATATGATGATATATATAATATATATATGATATAGATATACTTAATAAAATTTAGTTTTTTAAAAAAGGGTTGATCAAACAGCTGTTAATTCTGCGTATAACAGAGCCTTAGTGTTGTTCAATTTTGCATGTAGGCAATATCGGGGGGGTGCTGGTTTCTATTTTATAGTTTTAAATTATTTCTGTGCTAGCATAATGAGAATGCCTTTTCTGCAACATGTTCTCGCATCTGTAAGCTTGTTTTGAATAAAGGGAATACTTTTAAATGCCATAGTGGTAATATGTTCCACTTCATTAGCTCTCTGTGCATACATGGAATTGTGGTGAGTTTAGCTCCCTAAATCTCTACAGCCTTAAATAAAAGGCTATACATGGCACATGGAGGCAGCAGTTAAAGACCTCACTGAAGGGAAAATATATTTTCTTGTCATTCTTCTACATTGATGAGTAGAGTAAGTGGGCTTGATTCAGTTTGCTTGTTAGAGGCTGAGGTCTACAGGAAGGAAAGAAAGGGAGCAAAACCTGGAAAGAAGATCAGAAATAAAAGAGGAATTTAATATTGAAAAAATTAACCAAAAGAAGAAGTAAGAAGAAAACAGTGTGCTGGATACAAACCAACAAACTAGCAACAGTGTGCTTCATACAAGCAGCACTTCTTCTATTAAGAAAAAACCAAAAGCAAAAAACAATGGGCCATGAAAGGAAACAGAACCTATTATTACTACTAGGACATGGAATAGAAAACTTTTACTTCCATTCGTGTCTTGATATTGTTGCAGTAAGTGAAGTTTGAGACCCAGGGCGCTTCACTCTTCTTGGTGTTTGTGAAAAGGAATAAAATATTTTGGATTTAATTTTGCTTTCATTGACTGTTTATACTTTCTGTTTGAAAACTGAAATTGGAGGGGTTTATTTATACTGATGGTTTTATTGATTAATTTGTAGACAAGGATATATAGTGTGTAGGTGGGTGGGGAACTTAGCCTGAATTAATATGAAAAGCCACAGAGGCAAAGAGAAAAGCCTTTCAGAAGATTGAAACAAAGGATAAAACACAGGAGATAAGGGGAGTGATTTTAAAAACAAACGAACACAAGACTTTAGTTAGGCACAAATAGTCCACCGTATTTGATGTGTCTAAATGTTGGCCATGCTTGCATGGTTTTTGGAAGAGTCAATTGATGCATTACCATTTTCATCCATTATTAAAAAAAAATAACAGCAACAACAAATATGGCATTTTTTCGCAATTAAGAGGCTAACTTGCCAATGCGACACTGACATAAATTTGCCCTTTGATCTAAATTAATTTTTAAAAAGGTATTAACCTTGTTGTTGATTTTCCCACTTTAGATCAGGAGGGGAGACATTTCAAACTTTCTGAGTGTAGGGGTTTTGATTAGGAGTGAGGTAAAAGAAATGTCTGACCAAGTAGTCAAGCCAAAACAGGGCCACTTTCCAAAACAGTATTTTGCACAGCCTAATGTGTTTAATTTTATTTTAGTATGTTTACATTTGTCTAAATAACTATGGGGGAAGAACGGTTATACTCGAGAACATTGCTATGGCTGGTGAGACACAGAAGATGACTCACAGGCCCATATCTGAGATGGGCTGATAGTGTGCCTATTATGCACGGCTCGAGGTTGGGGCGAGGCGCAGCCGCCCATACGTGCCTGCACCCTAGCATGTGACAAGGGTGGCAAAATGGCATCACCCTGTACACATGGGCAGCGCCATGTTTGACGTGAGTGGACTTAGGCGTGCCGCACATCCCGGCGTCAATGTGGACGCTGCAAAGTGAGCCATTGGCAACTTTCGGGGCACACAAATTGCCACACAGCAAGAAGAAACCCGCTTTTGTGGGTTCTGTTTTACTGCGTTGAGGTGAGGCCATGCGATTTGTCCACTGCGGCCCCTCGTGCACAAAACAAGGTGCCGCCAGAACAGCCCTTTTGGGCGGGTCTGTATCCCACCACAGTGAGAAAAGTCAGGGGAGTAGGGAAACAGAAACAGCTACATTTGGGGGGTACAAAATGGGGAGGAACTTTCAAGGGGTAATGTCAAATCCAGGCAGGACTCCAATGTTAGAAAGGCAATCTCCAGTAGTTAAAACTTCAGTAAACCTTTCATTTCTGGAAAACTATAAGATCATATCTATAAGGCCATTCCTGTCCAAAACTAAACAGCAAGTGTTAACACTGACTAAGTTAAACTGTCCATTATTTCAAAATTCATGGCAGGCTTAATTCTCTTTGTGTATAAACTATTAAAACATATTTGTCCTGTTTTGATCCAGACCCATCCTTTTTGTTGTTTTTGCAATGGCATGCATTCCCACATGACTCATGACTGCTTCTCTCCACTTTCTCTCCCTTCTGTGACTGAAGTCATCATGTAGCTAACTATATGCTGTATAAATTCATTACACAATTTCCTACATTTTGTGGCAGGGAAGATGCATTTGCAGACTTCTGGCTGGTAAACCAGAAGCAAAGAAAAACAAACAATCTTTGCAGACGCAGAAAAATAGATATTATAGCATTTTCAGAAGTGGATTCTATCTGTGAAAATTTGGGCATACTGATTGACAAGTATGGGATGAATGAGATGACAAGTAATACAATGAATATAAGAAGGTAAAGTTTATACGCCACTCCATGAATCTCGATCTGGGAACTCAGAAAGTCTTCCGAGACATCATCTGGAAGTTGTGTTAGTGGATCATTTCTGTCGTTCATGTCAATTAGTTATTAAATCTAGACGACTTACTGGACTTCAGAGAACTCGAAGACCGTATGAGAGCTCAGAAAGGTGATTTCCCGTTTAGTCAACTGCCATACTATACTTTACTTAGCTTTAATATGTGGCTGTTATTCATGTTAAGGGTGTTTTGGTTTTTGTGCAAAACTGGTACGTAATATTTTACACAGAAAGTTGCATTACTGGGTGCAGAAAAGATATATTGTCTTTGCGGATTTTAATTTTCTACACAGAAAACATAATTTCGCACAAGAAAACAATCTATGCATGAATTTTGGTACAAAATAAGTTTGAAATTCTGTACAGTATGAGTTTGACTTTGGAAAACTCTGTGGTTTGCAAATACTGTGATCGGAGGGGGGGGAAGGGAATTGTTTAATTTTAAATTACTGTTTAGTGAACAAATACATCCATGATCAGAGGTTTAACTCTGAAATGATGATAGATGACATTGTTCACTCTTGTATGATGCTTAGAGCAAGGACAATCAAGAACCATTGCAAAACCTGCCATGTTACAAAATTCATTCACCCCAAACATTTAGACCAATCTATGAATGCAGATGATCTAAAGACAGGGATATAAAGATGACAGAACATAAGTTATACTTCTTTAAACAATAGGTTTGGTTGTTAATATTGTTTACAGCTTTCCACATTTTTAAAAAATGGTGCAAAACAGACAAATCAGATAGCAGAAAGATTTTTCAGCAAGCTGTCTGTAGTATATTAGTTTTTCAACTTTAGAGATGTAATTTGTTTTTTAAAAAAAAAACTATCGGTAACTGAAAAACAACTCACCCTACTTTACTGTGTTAGTAATTAGATATATTCTACTATGCTTGGGAATCTGCTTCCTTATTTGCACTAGCGTTAGAGATCAGCTTAAGTGAGAATGAACGGGGGTGTTAGTGAGAGAGTGGTCACTGGGGAGAAAAGGGGAAAAATGTGTGAAGGTCATAGATGTTTCTCTCATTGCATTTGAAAATGTGTTGGTGATGGTAGAATATATGTTGTTTAAAAGGAAAAGAAGGAGGGAGGGGAGGAAAAGGGAGGAAAGAAAAGATAGGAAGGAGAGGAAGGAAAGGAAGGAAGAAGGAAGGAAGGAAGGAAGGAAGGAAACTGAGCCACCAAAGTACTACCAGGGGGGGGGGGGATTGTTTGAGCATTATTCAGAATACTGCTAGAACAGTTTGGGTTCATGAAGAACTTTTTTTTAATCATACAAGAGGAAGGGTAGTGTGTGTTGCATTGCAATTAGAATTTGAAGATTCTTGTGCTTGAGGGAAAGGTGCATCAAAACGCCTTATGTCTTGTGAACGTTCCTAGCAAACTAACAGCAAACTACTCTGGAGAAGTTATGAATACATTATTGAGTTACCGCTTAGCTGCTTATATGGCTTAGCTAAGTCTACTTAAGGCATGAAGCAGCACGATGTGCTAGGGTCTGTCTGAAAGTGTGTTATTCTTATACAAGCGCGCCGCGTCATACACGGGCGCACATACACGGCTTGAGCATGAGCGTCAAGCCGCGGGGCGCAGGCAGGGCGGAAAGGGGTGGGGGCGGAAGGGGCGGCGCATTCCCATTCAATTGAATGGGTGGCACGCCCGTTGCAACCAAACGCGACGCCATGCGCCGTGCACGAGCCCATTGTTTTGCAAATGGGGCTTGAGCATAGGCGGGAATTTGCCTTGACGCGGAGGGATATCTGGAACGGAATCCCCGCGTAAGGCGAGGGCCCACTTGTACCATGGAGAAATGCCCTTTTCTACCTGCGTAATTTGGCTTCTTTGGCAAGTCCACCTCACTCTTTATTCCCACCCCAGATTGAGAGCTATATTGTTTTTAACAGCAATGATAAAAGAGCATTGATTACTGATAATGTGAGAGTGGTCAATTGATGTGAATTTATGCTGGGATTGTGGTTTCCAGCTCAAGACAGTTGGTTAGGGGACTGACTTCCTCACTTTCCCACTATTCAATGAAGGAGAGGCAAGGGTACTTATATCCCTGATATTGACATGAAGTGTAGGGGCTGGTTTGGCTCCTCTCAGCCTGTCTGTGTTTGTCTGTAATGCCACTTATTGTCTGAACCCCCCCCCCTTCTTGTCTGTGTATCTGTGTTTTCCCTCTTGCCCAATGCAATGTCATTTACATGTGCACATTTGGCATTACTAATCTCCTTACCTTACCCAGTTGGCTGCTGGGCTGCGGGCATCTCTTCATTTTTGGCAATGGTGGAAGTATGGTCACACCTGTGTAAGTGGTCCACACCATGTATGAGGAAGGAAATGCCAAAAAGTTCCGTTCTGAACAAGGAAAGGGGAATAGCGTAATTCTAAAAATTTACATTCTATTCCATATATTCAGCCTAAATTCAAACATTGCTGTGGAAGATGGGTTCTCAAGTTTGTTTAACTGTTCTTAAAGAGAAAAGAAACGCCTCTTGTGATCTGATCATGAAATGCTTTGCTCTGACTGCTGCTATCACATGCTGGAATTGAATTCAAAAAATTGATCTCCTTTTTAAGGTTGCTGGAAACAATGAAAATAGTGAGATGAAAACAAGATTGGGTGAGTAAGAATGGAGGGCTTCTTGCACTCAAATGCCCAAATTCTTCAAAAACATACATCTTCTTGCCAATCTTTATGAGCAAGAACATTTCCACAGCTTCCTCACCATTTTTCCTTCAACGTTGCCTTTGAATCATGCAACAGCAAGTTAGAGTATTATTCTGCATTAAACTGTTTGGCATTTTCTGAAAAATAGTCAGTGTGTAAAAATCCCTGTCCTTATCCACTGAATTACCTGTTACCATGACAGTCCATGCTGACATTTGAGTCTGAGTTCTTTGGCTGTAGGGAAAGCCTGGAATGCTTTGCCATGTAAGGAACTGAATGTTTGAACCACCAGATCATGAGTGATGAGTCACCAAGACATTTATCACTAGATTGCCCAAAAATGTTGCAAAACTAACAAAACAGATTTTGCTTCTGGGTCAGCATTTAACATTTCGGGACCACTTGGCTAACAACCCTAAACAAGTCCGTAACCCACAATGCTCATGAAATTATAACCCAAGTGACATTCATGGGATGTGTGCGTAGTGCTCAGTTGGATAGGTTTTAGCTGAGATTTGGCCATGCTGCCAAAATCAGATCAGAATGAGTGTCAAACATTTTCAGGAATTGAGACCATGAGAGGCTCCATGGATATTGCTGCATTCTTCCATCTCAAAATCTCCATGCTGAATGTTTGGCACAACACTTCTTCAGCAGTTGAGTAGAGTATGATAGGCATTTGTCTTCAGTGTTTTGCATCATGGAATTTCCTTGTTTGGTATTTTCTGTCTGCAGGGGAAAGGGAAAGGAAAAAAAAAAAAAAGAAAAAAAAAAAAAAAAAAAGGGAAAAAGAAAAAAAGAAAGAAACTTCATGATGGCCAGAGTTGCAGCACTTTGGTTTTATAAATAATGCTGGAAAATTAAATAATAATTAATAATAATTATAATAATCAGGAAATTAAAGCTAACAAAGCCTGAAACTTAGCAATTTAGAATACATAAGAACACTCTTACAGGCTACAGTAACAATGTTGGTGGGGGCTCAGGTTTTTGGGAAAGCAGGATTTTTTCAAGAAACTTGTTCAGTACCAATCTCATACAGCAACAATATTTGCACAGAAAAATCATGTTGTTGGCATAAAATATATACTTTTGCACAAAAAACAATGTTGTGTGTAAACAAAGTTTCACAATAAAGTTCCAAATGGAAAAATTCTTATACTCTCATACAGGACACACAAAAAAACCAACACGAAGAAAGAAGAGACAGAAGAAGAGAAATGGTGCTCTCTCAATTCTACCATGCTAAAGTTGAAGAGTAATGAAAAATTGTATATTCCTAAATGTGGGATCAAGAAACTGAAGTTGCCTTTTTGTGTATAGTTGCCTTCAAAGTTAAGTCCATGGACAGAAACTTGACCTTCACAACGAAGAAGAAGAAATTACAAATATAATTTTTAAAAGATGCCAGATATACCAAATAATGTTTCTCACTGAAATTTAGAAGAGAAACAACTGAAAAGCATATGGATGTTTTTTCATGCTTCACCAGTTTCTGCAACCAGGGCAACTACTAATTGGTTTATGTTTCTTTCTGTATTATGAACATTGAATGCTGAGAAGTGGACCGGTAGTGGTCCAGGTAATAATTTTTAATCAGTATATGATACCACACAGCAGCTTGTCTTTGTTTCTCCCGGGTAATATCAAATCTCTCATGTGCAGGATCTTTAAGATATTCAAGCACCTCTGGTTATTTAAAGGAAAAAGAATTAAAAGATAATTTATATATCAATACAGAGAGATGAATTTCACCATGTGTAAATTTTTAGAAGGCAGCAGTAGGGGATTAAGGTTTACTGATTTTTCTTTCTTTAGTCATAGGCAAGATTCATTACCTTAACATTCAAAATGCATTCCCCCTCTTGGTACCAGAATCCAATATGCTCAAGTCCTATTAAATATTAATGATATGGGCTGAAACCGACTGCAGAAATAATCCAGATTAAACCGTTTTTTAACAGCCCTGGCTCAATGCTAGGGAATTTTGGGAACTTTAGTTTGTTGTGGCACCAGAGCTCTCTAAGAGAGAAGGCTAAATGTCTTACAAAACTACAATTCTTAACAATACATAGCATTGAACTGGGGCAGTTTAAAGTTTAAAGCAGTTTTCAAGATGGATTATTTCTGCAGTCTGTTTCAACCCATAGTCATTATAATGTTTCCTTATATAAAATGGCAAAATTAAGGTTTGCATTTTGGAGTGTGTGTGTGTGTGTGTGTGTGTACATAGTATTTTCAAACCATGATGATTGAATCCTGGATAACAAATCGTAGATTTTGGAGGCTGGACTGTACACGCAAAGCAGATCTAGTTGCTCATATCAAGAATTAACAAAGAACAAATTCTTAATTTATACCTAGTCTAGAATCAATAAAGAAGCTGTGGATATATTCAGTGCACAGAAGACGGACAAGGCAGACATAGAGATGATGTCTGTTTTCGACAAAATTCGGATTTGAGTTCTCATGGGAAAGTTCTACTTTGGCTAACTTTATCAACGTTATGCAGGATTTAAGGGCACATTTGGGAATTCCATGCATTATTAATTTTAAAAATATCAAAGAATCAGACATCTGCTCTTGTTTCTATTTGAAATGGATGTGGGTGTTGCAGGTATTGAAGCATTTTCCAAAACAAAGCATGTGAATTCTTAACTCTTATGACATTTCTGTTCCTGCACTTTGAAGCCTATTCAGCAAGTAGCTTTCACCTCCTCTTTCTATAGACTGGAGTACCCTGCTAGAAAGATGTTAAATTTTCAGTTAGTTGGCTACATTTCATTTGAGAGAAGATTCCTGCCCCTCTTGGTTTATAGTCTGTTACAATAAACTTTGCCATTGTAAGTAGAAATATTGCATTACTTGTTCACTGACTGCGTGTTACCAGGGTCAGGTTTGCTCATAAATAATATTCAGTGCTTGCAGTCATTTTGCTGGGTTTGCCAAATAACTCCAGCATTTCCTTTGGTTTTTTGAAAAAAAAGATTGCTTATGCCTGGATTAATTTCTTCAGGAATGGAGAAATCCCTAGTTATATTATTAATTGAATATAGGTTGTTCTAATCTAAAATGCAATTAATTAAATCAGTGTTTGCTCCTAAAGCATTTTCCAGAGGAATTGCCTAGGGAAACCTCCTTACATTACTTACCTTAGTGCCCATCCACCTCCGCTTACTATTCCTATCTCTCTTCCTCTGCTCAACTTATTTTCTACTTGCATTTTTTCAGACTTCCATTTTTAACTGAATTATTTCTAGACAACCCCTTTTTGTCCAAAGAAGAAGAAAAGAGAAGAATATTAAAAATGTTAGAGATCAGTCATTCCATATTTACCAATCGGGTGAGATTCTGGTAAAAGCTGATGGAACATTGTGTTCTATCACATCCTATTAACACAGATAACAGACTATGTCCAGAAGGAAAGAAAATACTGTTTTCTGTGCAAGAAGCTTGTTCCTGGACAGAATGACATTTCTGAAAGGAAGCTTATTTTATACAGGGAAGCTTGTTTCAAAAATGGAAATGCAAATTTTTGTTCATTATTTTTTGCACAGTATAACTTCAAGGGCCTTAATACCCTAAAGGATCACAACCCAACAGATCTTGGAAGTTAAGCAGGATCAGCCCTGGTTTGTACTTGGATCGGAGGGCTGCCAATGAATTAAAAAGTGCTGTTGACTCTGTTTTAGAAGAAGGGGAAGGAACTGGGAAAACCACACTGAATATTAATTGTTACAGAAAACCCTAGGTAATTCATGGAAGGTCACCAAAAGTCAGCAGGCAACTTAAAGGGCACCTATACACACACAGTTCTCAAACAGGAAATAATCTTCAAAAACTGAACCTTCAGTTACTTTCTCACAATGTTAATATTATTTATTCTGGGTTGGCAAGAATGCAATTTATAAGAGATATGGCATCCCTACTGTCAGGAAGGAAAAGGAGGGTGGTAAACCCAACTGCTGCATAAGAAAGCTGCCTCATCCCCCTGGCCATTTGGATGGGAGACAGATCTATGTCAGGTATTCTCCAGAATTCACTTCTCAATACCTTCTTTCAAAACTTTGTCAAATGGAAGATCATTAGCCTGACCCAAAGTGACACTAATGTTAAAATCTCACTAAGATTAACAGCAAAATTAAGGATAATACAACAAGGATGGGAGAAACGTCTGTCCCATTGCTGCCACCCCTGCAATTTTTTGCATGTTTCCTATTGTTCCTACAGAATCTACTATCTCCATGGTCATTCTCTTGCCTTCAAAGTATCTGGAAATCCTTTCCTTTTGCATAAAAAGAGGCTAAACACAATGGAGTTTATCACAAGGCCCCTAAAAACGGCCAGTGCGTTCTAAACGTGAACGCGCACAAACACGCGCGGAAGGGATGGGGCCCCGAAACCCCATTTTATCGCACCGGAAACACCGCCTTTGCGCCAGGGCATTCCAGTTGCATCCCCATTCCTCCCACAGGGCGCCATTTCTGGGAACTGTTCTAAGCGTCCCAGAAATGGCACTCTCTGGGGGACAGAACGGGGGATGCAACTGGAACCCTGGCGGCAAAGGAGGCTTTCCAGCATGCGATTAAATAAAAGGAGTTCTGGGGCCATCCCATTCCGTGCGACACCCACATGCACTCACATTTAGAACGCACTGTGGCCCATTTTAGGGGATGTGCGTAAACTCCACAGTTTGGGAAATGGGGACTGAGATTTCACAGGACTCAGTTTGAATAGATAATCACCAGTTCTCAGAATCTAGAAAATCTTAAAAGAAAAGAAAGAAAGAAAAGAAGAAGAAAGAAATCAGCCTTGAAGATTTGAATTGTTCATAGAATTCACTAGTATTTCCAAAAAGCAAATTTAGCACTGTGGATAGATCTTGATACAGGAAAACAGACACACCACCGTAGTGCAATGAAGGTCATACTCTGCCACTTGCTGATATGAAGAAGAAATGTGCACAAATTTGCTAAATTTTTAGCACCCCCCCCTCAAATAACAAAAAGGAAGGAAGGAAGGAGGAAGGAAGGAAAGAGGAAGGAAATTAATATTCTTATCATTCTTACATAGGTAAGCATAACAATTGCCTATGGAGTAATCTCCACAAGCAGGAGAAATCACCAGATATCAATGCTGTGTTGGAAGTAGGACTTTGTTTCCTGGCTGAAGGTTCCTTTGCCAGCACAATGGTTCATGCGGACCAAGCTGAAAAGTGTAACTTGCTATTAAAGCACAAAAATAGAAATAATATGGAGAGGGATGGAGGCAGCCATTACCACAAACATGCAGATGTTTTTGTTTTGTTTATTTATGTGTGAGCTTCCATCAGGCATTCTAATTACAGCTTGTATACTGACATTCCTGCAATGCTAGCCATTAACCTTCAGCTTGAATCACTGGCTTTAGAAAAGGTGCATTGTCACTGCGGAGCACTCCCCCACCCCCCTGCCTCTCATCACTCTCTATTTAAAATAGTATCAATGCATCCAGCTGAAATGCCATTTGAATGGGGCTTATATCGAACAGTCTTTTAAAAAGAGCAAATAATTAAGAGCGAGAAAGAGCAAAACTGAACTGAATATAAAAGCTATTTAGAAGACAACGTGTGCGTGACGGGGGAGAGAGAGTCTTGAAATGGTGGCGTTGATAATGAGTTTCTGAAGAATGCTTTTGCTTAGATGAAGGGGGAAATACAAAGAGATTTACAAGAAAATTTAGCAATTTCAAGAGGGAAAGATGTGCGGTATAATGTACAATTATAAATCAAAGGTGTTGCTTGACAAAAGGGGGAAAAAGAAAGGCATTATGATTTATAGAAAAGAGGTGGACATCGTTTAATACACAAGTTCTTTGAGGCTGGCTAATTACTGTTTATAACCTTCAGTTTTTGCAAAACCTTTCCATTAAAAGAAACAATAAGGTGAGCTTAGGCCATACAAAGTTTCTTTGGGCATATGCACAAATGTTGGTTTTAATGTAGTCTCCCTTTGTGGATGTTGATGATGTGGACTTCACCCTTTCTATTCCTGGTGGTCAAGGGAAAAGTTGAAGATTCATCCCTGACCAATGTCACGTTAAAAATATACAGGCAGTGGAAACACAGAGACACATTGGACACTAGCTGAAAAGGCCCCAGACAAACGGCAGTCGATGTGGAATGAAAAGTCTGGGGAGATACTAGAAGTGGGAGAGAAGGGTGGATTCCTACAGTGGTGACTACAGTGGCCCACATGGAGAGCAGTAGGTAATCACTTCCTTAATAGATAGGACAGTGTGCTTTTTATGATAAAAAATGTTTTATTGTAGTGTCTGGTTTTTTAACAGTCTGTTTACCAGGTATTATGTCTGTGTTTTAGATCATGACATAAATCAGATTTATCCAAATAAAGTGCATTTCAAAGACAGTGCCATGGACACAGCCGCCTGCCTCCCCTCCTCCCTTTTGTATATTATTACCATTGTGAAAACATGTGTGTGGTGATATCATTTAGACCTTTTTCCGTGTCTTAGAATTGCTCCCAGAGCACCTGTTGTTGTTGTTGTGTTGTTGTTGGTTCTCCTCCTCCTGTAGCAACTGTCATAATCTGAACACTACTTTCCCACTTTAAATCATTCTCAAGACAGGCAAATAATAACATTCAATAACATCATAACATAGTGATTGCATAACACTGTCAATTAAAAAATGTTCAGTTAAAACGTATTTAAAAAACACACCAATAACAAAAGGAATAAGAAATAAAAAGCTTCCTCTCTCCCTGGTTTAAAATCCAGTTCAGGCAAAATGGCTTAATATAGCCAAATGGTTGTGTGAATGGAATGAATGAATTGAATGAATGAATGAATGAAGTATTTTATTTGTATTTGCCTTTTGCTTCCGGGCAAAACAAATAAAATAACCAAAAACAAGCAACCCAAGAATGTAAGGTAGGACCTTTGAGTGTTGTGTACGAAGGTACAAAAAGAATTCTGTATCACCTTCAGATGAATTGCAGATACAGAGCTCCTGAGAGGAGTAAACATAATCTATTTAGGCATCTCAAAGACACACAATAGACTCTGTAACTTTGGTTTGTAAACTCTTTTTTGGATCTTTCTCATTCACTTTCTTAATGCCTAACTTACTTTGAAACATGCAAGAGTATTTGCTTGAGTGACACTCATGCCCCCATACACCCAGTTTAGTTTAGCTGTCTCCCCAGTTAGCTCCATATGCACTTCCATAATTTAGTAGATGTCTGAATAGAGGTAGTTTTATGGCATCCATCAGAAATGTCAATGCCACCATATACAAATATGTTAGCTTTTCCCAACCACCAGAATGAGAGATGACTCAAGCATCAAACAAGTTTTGATTTACTAAAGCTGAAAGCAAGAATTTCAGGGATAAATGTATGTGTGTGTGGTTGGGGGGTAGGGGGGGAAAGGACAGAGAGAGAGAGAGAGAGAGAGAGGAGATATTGGATGTTTGTTAGGGGATGTGTAAAATAGCTCCTTCATCCCTGCCTCCATTTTTCTAAAGTTCTGTTTCTTTCTGTGGCTATTTACCACTTGTGATGATCACACAGTTTCCCTCCCGTTTCTTTTTACCTTAGCTTCAGAAAACAAGACACAATTACTTATGCAACTGGGCAAATTCTGCCTAACCTTTCTGTGCCATGCTGCATAGGAGTACAGGAAGACAGATAACATCCTGATGTAGCAGCTCTTTAAACTGAGGAGGCTAAGACCTTCCAGCAAATATAGCAACTTTTTGACCTCTAACTGTTTCACAGAGAATATAAAGGGTGGATATATAAAAGACAGTTTTCAGGCTAATAATTAGAAAATTGTGTTTGACACTTATTGAACACAACAAAACAACAACAACACAACAACACACAACAACAAATCCATTGCTAGAGGAAACCTATACTGGGTAACAAAGGATGGGACATGGGATGGAGTCCTCATAATGGCTGGAAAAATGGTTGTGCTTCAGTTTTAATAATTTTTTAAACATAGGTAAGGTTGATTATTAGCTTTGCCTGTTTATTTTCTCCAAGGTCCCCCACTTTTGAGTTTCAAATCAAGGGCCTGATATCATGCTTACAGATATGTGTTCCACAAACACTCTTGACCAATAAGAGTAATATGGTCATTGAGAATCTTTTTATTACCCTGCAGCAAGGAGGGATGCCCCACATGCAGATGAAACTATGGGGGGAAACAGACTGGCTTGTAAAGCGGCTTCTGGGCAGTCGAGATGCAGAGTTTTTGACACCGCACGCCCCTGAGGTGCCCCCTATTTGGGTCAGCAGTGGAGGGTGCCTTTGGAACCATGGCATGTGCTTGGCATGGTCCCAAGGCTTCAAGCCGCTCCTTCCTGCTTTTCTGTTCCAGGCCCTATATCTCTCTTTTGGACTGGGAAGAGGGATTTTTAGTTAGGTGCAATTATAAAATCCTCTGTTGACAGAGAACCCTAGTACTTTACACACTAGAAATCACAGGATTCTGTAGGAAGACAGCCAGGACAGTTTAAAATGACATGAAACTGAAATGCTGTGTAGTGGCATAGGCCTTCTGTTGTGTTGCCCACTCTTGTGCCATGTGCTTGTTGCCTTAAATCTGTGTTTTTTGCCTAGTGGTGTAGTGACCTGATTAGCCTTCAGCACTGGGACTTTTTGCGGACCTTTACTGAAACATGAGGGAGAACAACATCATCTAGGTGGTAATGCATTAAATAAGGATGGCACATTTGCACAGACTAGGATTGAAGAAAACTAGGGAACATCTAGAACAACTTATTCCCTAAAACTGGCTCCTTTTGGCTTTGAGGTCATAGAGGTCAGGAAAGGCTCCTTTTGAGGCTTAAACCAGTGAAACACCAAACTACTGTGATCGCATATGTGAATGGAGTAGTGTGTAGCCAGCAGGGTTGGAGCCATGTTTTCCTGTGCTGCAGTCTGAGGAAAATCTGGTTCATCCAGACAATTGGAGAGTGGGGTGCCCACAGAGCCACAACTGTGCTGGAGATGTTTGCATGTCCAATAAATGTCGCCCTGGTTATATTTGTCCTAGTCCAGTTCTAGGTCTTGCTTTGTCTTCATGACATGGCTGCAAAGAAAGGATCCCAGGAGGGATATGACCTCTTCTGAGATGTTCTATTAGCTTTAGACTGGAAGTCTTTCATTTTGTCAATTAATCCAAGAGAGTTTGAGTTTTTAGTGAGCCAAAGGAATAAAACAAAGTGTTACACTTGCCCATTTCTTTTCCACTTATATATATTAAACAACAAAGCAAGGGGTTGTTTCAGAACTGAATCCCTTCCTTCTCTACACTTTTGACCCTGCACTGTTTCTTTTTAACACCAGCTCTGGAAACCTTGGCTCCCAGATGTTGTGGTCTATATTCCTGCTGTTCTTTGCCATTGAGTGTGCTATCTGGGTCTGTTGGGAGTGGTAGGCCCAAATATCTGAGATTAGATTTGCATTATACTAAAAGTGTTGAACTGTTAACTTTGACATAATAGACTTTAAAAAGATCTCGATTAATTGGGTTCAATTTGCAGGGGGAGAAAAACAGTTGACTATTAATATTTTATTGTTGATATAATATAAATGTACATATAATAACAAATTCCTGAAATGTAAATGGCTTCTTGGACCTCACATACGGAAAAGGATCGGTCATTTATATGACAATCAATCAACTTTATTATGATCATGGATCCGTCACACCATCATCTATTGTGGTGGATGGAGAGATGTTGAAATTAACTGGCACAATTGTAGTTTATTGTTGAAAAAAATATTGTGGTCAGGCCATTGCTATGGCCTCACAGAATGTACTGGTGGTGGAGGTGGTTATAATGCCCAGAAAATGGAAATCAATTACTACTATTTTAAGAATTCATAATACTTTAGAATGCATTGGATTTTTTAAAAAAACAAAAACAAAAAACATAGGTTTTTTTCTGCCCCAAAGATTGATTTGCAATTTTTGGCAAATTCTTCAAAAAACAAACTGTAACAAAGTTCAGCCCTAGTTGTTCAAAATCAATGCATAAGCATGTCCTTAGCCATATTCTGCCTCATTATATGAACACATTTTAAAATTCCTTTTGAATTTTCAAATCCTTCTCAAAGGTTCCCTGTAAGTATGTACACGTCCTTTTGGAGATGACCATCAGGCTAGTTATTATTCCTCTATCCCTGAGAAATTGTTGGTAGGGCTATAATGTGTAACTCTTTCCCAGCCAGATAAACACCATCTCTCTGCTTCCAAAGGGCAGAACAGTGCTGTTCAAGCCATCTGATGTGAAGAACTAGAAATGTGCAAGGGATCAATAACCATCCTGGAAACTTGCTATGGATCACGAGTCAATGCTCATGGAACAGGCAATGGTCCATGAACCAATACATTGACAAGCACAACAGACATTTCTGCTATATGGGAAACAGCATCTTCATTTTATGTATCAAGCAAAAACTATTTATTATGTGAGACAAAATGAATGGTGAAGTAAACTCAACATCATTTATCAAGGTCACAAATCCCAACACTGTAAGTTTGTTTAAACCAACTGAAATTAGTGGTCTTCTTAATCTCACTTAGATTTATTTTGAATGTTAGCCTTAAATTTTCCTGTCTGGTACATATTCTAAAATTCCCTTTAAAAATCTGTACTTTGAAAAGGAGGGATCACATTCTATTTCAGATGTAAAGTTGTTCTCTTTTTTTAAGATGTTAATAAAACAGTGTATTATGCAAATCCTTTGCACAGACATATGGAAGTAGGATGTCTTTGTATGGGCATTTAAACTACATATGACAAACTATGAAGAAATATAATAAAACCTTTCTTTTTTAAAATCATCCATCAGGAAGTCACACCAACCTCTCATTGAAAGTTGGTGGGGGGGAAGCAAGTGAAATGAGAATAAGATAAAAGGACTCACAGTTTCAATTTCTTTGTAATTAATAGTGGCAATTGTTTGAAATCTGAAAAGCCATTTCATCATTAGCAATGAGCCCTGTTCTCTCCCTGGTTTCTTTTGGAGGTTTTGTGATAATAAGGAAATAATAAAGTCATCATGTTATGGCAGTGAAAGTGGGCTGCTGAGGAAAATATGAAGATTATTTTTTACATGGCAAGATGCTGATAACTGGGAAATGTCTCAGGCTCTAAGTCTCATCAGAGGGAATGTTGGTAATACCAAGATAGAGATGCATGAATATGCTGATGTGTCAATTTCTTCTTTGATTTTCTTTGAAAATCTTCAGCTTCTTTTTGTTCAATTTATTCAGAACTTGCAGATTTTTGAGAGTTTTCTTTTTTTAAAAAAGATCCAATGAATCATTTAAGCCATCCGCACTGATGCAATCATAAGTAGTATTGCCGGTGTGCCGAGGATCATGTTGTATTGGCCTGTCACTGTAACCTTGAGGAAACTGACAAAACCATCTTAAAATTCCTTGTCTAGAAAACCTTATGAAATTCAGGGGTGTTGCCATAAATCAACAGGTGATTTGAAAATACTGTACACACATGTAGTTTTAAACATTTAGTGCCCTTTAGAAAAAAAACATATGTTATAGCCACAGAACACTGGCTAAAGGACTGAGGGCTGATTTTTGAGGTAAGACCTGAAAGCCCTCTACCTAAAGTATTTGTGTTCATTCAGTTTCTTTCACATTACAATATATAGAAGCAACTAAATTTTTCTCTGTTTAACCTACAAAGCTAATTGCCAATATTCAGACGAGTTTTATTATACCCAGATTAAGCAAAAAATTACCCAAATTATTCCAAGATGAGAAAAGAAAGAAACAAATATAAAGGCACTTCAGTTAACAAGGTGATAAGAATTGTCTCTGCTAATGAAAATACATTTTGACTCGAAAAGGAGCCATTGCTTTGTATTCACACTGCCGATGTGTTGAAGCCTTCAAAAAATGGAAAACATGTAAGCAGTGTGATGTTGCTGGAAGTTCCCATTCCTGGTAGGATGCAAATTTGTTTCTCATTACTGATCAGCCATATTATTATTGCCCAGGGTTGAGAAAACCAGAGCTCAAAGCCTGCAGCTTTGTCGACACAAACACAAAAACCCATTTAATGTTAAAACGTTTACTCTTTCTAAATTGTCCTTGATTGCTGTTGAAACTGTGCAACTGCAAAAACCAAGTACTTTGTTGAAATACAAAGTCGTTCAATGCTCACTTCTTACTCTCAATAAAACTCTGTAGTTTGCTGTGAAAGACCACTTGACTCAACAGCCTTTGATGAGAAGCTTCTATATTTGGGTCAGTCTTGATTTTTTTTTCTTCATTTTTTTTAAAAAGCAATTGCCTATATAATCTTTCACACTCTTCTTTTACTCACAGGAGTGCTTCCTTACAAAGTGTGTGGATGCTTGATGTGTCTAGTGTTTATGATAAGACTAGTGCCAGAAATTCCCAATTTGGAATAGGAGTGTCAGGGTGAGTATATATTACAAGTTGCTCATGTGCTAACATAATGAAATAGTAGAATAGTGAGAAAACAGAGCAAGAGCAGTTTTCCCTGCTCCCCATATGCTCACAAAGATTATAATCATCAAGTGCTAATAATAAGCATTGTTAAAATTAGTGGTGAGCTAGATGAATGCAATCGTCACAAATGGTGCCGTCCAATCATCGGCTGGTGCTGTTGCGGAGCGGGATGGCCCAATGACTTCGCCATGGGTGGAGGCCTTCCACACCATTCGCTGGTGGGATGGACCGCTATTGGCTCCTGGGTGGAAGGGGTGGCCCTTTCGCTGGCAGCTGGAACCACATCCCCAGCCTGCTTTGTGCTTGTGGTGGTTGCTGATTGGTGTGGCCCAGATGCTGGGTTATAGCCCATTGGTACAAGGAGCCTGAGGGGCGGCACGTCCGTCATCCCAGGCTCCCTATTGGCAGGACAGGCCTTTTTAAGGCCTTGCACATGTGTCTCAGAGCTATTTTGCTCAGCTCTCCCACCCTCCCTCCCTGGGCTTGGGTGTTTTGTCACAACTTTTGTGGACAGCAACTAGGTTTCGGATCTGTCAAGTGTTTTCAGGGCTTATAGCACTGGATTCGGGATTCCTTTGACCCAGAGCACTGAACGCATGTGCATGGCCATTGTGGGGACCACACTGCTTACTCCTGGTGACTAGGGGCATTAATAGATACCACCGCTGGATTTGTGCAATTGCGGAATTGCTTAAGAGCGTTTCCTTTGCCCCTATGTCATCCCGATGCTTGGAAGGCCATGCAAAATAGCATGAATCAACCCAAGGTGTTGTTGATGCTCCAGATCCAGACCTTATGGCTTTGGGCCAACCCTACCTTTGCCATGTGTGTGGTATAAAGTTGTGGTCTTTAACTCTAACTGCTATGTTTTGTTTCATTGAGCGCCTTCCTTCCCAGCAAACTTCATTTCTCATAGGCAGAAAGAATGAATTGTTTCTCCCCCCCCTTTTTTTTTCTGCTGGCTTAGAGAACATCCTCAAAAACCATACAATTGGGGAGAACATTTGCCCCTTATGAGGCAAAAAAACAGGCCGCATTTAGCCACCTGTCTGCCACAGCCCCCAAGTCTTTTGGAGCAGCAGAAAAACAAAGCTTGCTCCATCTTCATTATGACATTCCTTCAAATATTTAAATGTCACTTTTCAACCTTTCTCTTCTATATTTTACATACCCAGACCCTAAGTCGCTCCTTGTAGGGGCATGGATTTAAGCCTCTTTTCTTTGA
>NC_056525.1:116374022-116374279 GCF_019175285.1 Sceloporus undulatus
CATGATGGAATAGTACCTTAGGATAACAATTCACTTTACAACAATTTGAAATCGAAGAGGCTTAAGATCCATGCCCTACAAGGAGCGACTTAGGGCGCTGGGTATGTAATAGCCTCCCTAACTGTCATCGTTCGGCCTCTGAGGGGGAGAGAAGGCTGGCCCAGTACCATCAGGGGCTGGCCTGAAGACAGAGGCTCCTCCCTCCCTAATTGTCATCTTTCGGCCTCTGAGGGAGAGAGAAGGCTGTCCCAGTACCA